>NC_036455.1:26235391-26535947 GCF_002775205.1 Xiphophorus maculatus | reverse complement strand
GACTGGGCATGGAGAACATGCCCTGGTAGGCGAGTCTTCTAAATGCACATCAAACAGTAAATCAGATCTTACTGAAGATACTGCGTTTTTGTGATGCAAAAGATGAAAGACAAGCTGTAGATGAGAGCATTTCTCTGGGGAAGAGACACCATGCTGGCATAGGATTTTATTCTTTCTAAATTCCTCTTTAGAACAACACATCTGATGTTATTCAAATGGAAATAAAACAGATTTCCTATCAACCTTTGAAGATTTCAGTTCACTTTAGGTTATATCAGAAATGTATAAAGTAGGGATGTACTAATCTCAAAATTTGTACCGATATTGATATCCAATATTAATATTGCTGTTATGGCTGATAAACAATATTTACCGGTATTGTACATAGGCCGGTCACAATAACAAATTTTGCTGAGCGATTAATTGTCTCAAAAATTATTGTGATAAATTATATTGTTTGAAGACCTTTTTACACGGATTTAATGGAAATGACATAATAATGCATGTGATTTCCTGCCAAAGATAGATACACTTTATTTTCAAAGTCTAACACTTAACACTGGAACAGATAAACAAAATACACAAAACAACCAAAAACAAAAATAAAATGGATTCTCAGTCTCCATTAACAAAAAATGTACTTGAATAAAAACTAAACAACATAAAGCCAAAGTGGAAATAAATACTGCATTCAACTAAGAGTGCAGATTATGAAGTCTGTATATTATGTTACCCTTCAGTAATCATTAGATTTAAATAGAGATGATGGGCACATCCGACTACCTGATGCAATAGTTCACACTACACGATTTTTTGCCCGATTTTCCCCTTACAACAATCTTAGAACGTTGGGAGTTCGAAGACACCAGCCACATGCATTGCAGGTAGATTGTAGTAAAGCATTGATTAATGCCTGGTTTTAAAATTTGTTTACTGGACTTGTAGCCATTATTTTGTGCCCATTGTTGGACACCACATGTCATGATCGAACCGTTACACCTAGGATTTCTGCCGGCTAACGTGTGGTCTCTGAGGTTTTGAAAATGGGCCCACAATCGGCCGACAGCGCTAAGATCGTGTAGTGTACGCTGGGCTTTACACTAAGGAAATGAGGAAGGGAGGGTCAGTGGAGAGCACTGGAGTTAAGCTTTTTTTTATTCAGTGTCATCAACAGAAAGAGGAAAAAGGCCTGAAGAAACGATAAAGCCGATAATTAAAATGAGGTTATTGTTTATCGCGACAGGCCTAATTGTACATGTTATACATATTTCTCAACCCTTTCGACACCTTGATAAAATCTTCCACACTGCTAACTTTACCATTGCTTCTCTGCTTTAGTTACTATCACTACCACATGACCAACTTCCTCCTCTCCCACTCTAGAAACAAATGGCAACAAAATGGAAATAAATATTGTTACTAATATTGCCCCAGTTTGATTTATTGGACAGATTTGTTAAAAAATGACTAATATTGTCCAATACCGATATTAGTACCGATATATAATGCACTCCTAATGCAAAGAGCTAATTCTGGCAAATGACTATTTTTATTAATCATGATGAATTGATTATTGACGTAATCGTCAACTAAATTAGTAATGGGATGCAGATTCTACAGTAAGCCTTTAGCTGAAAAAGCAACACACCAAGAACATTAATGAAGCCAAAACTGTACAAAAAAATCAGCATTTTGCATTTAAGATCAAAAAATATTTCTGACTGTAGGTTTGTCTTTATAAGAAATGTGAGAAGGTTTAAGATGAATCTTCTGTGGGGTCATTTCTACATCCAACCTTTGTAAATCGCTTGGTAAAGAAAAAGCTTTTTTTGTTTCTTAGTACTGGCCACCAGGATGTTGTGACAGCCCTGAATCGACCCTGCTGATTTGATAGTATTTTTTTGGCCCCAGCACTCCAAACGACAGCCTTTGCACCATCCAGGTTTCACTACCCTACAGCTCTGCTAAATGTCACATAAACGGCTAAGCTGTCTACTCAGCACTGCTTATTCACTGCTTGTTCACCCCCGGGCCTTCTGTAATGTAATGTGGAAATATTTTAAGCGATTACTTTTGATGGTGTTTTTTTATTAGCACCAGTAAACAGTAAGGTGCATACATAATACTGCCCCTTTAAAATTGAGTGGAAAAGGCAGGCCTTTAATCCACACCTGCACTGTGGCGACGTAGCATCCTGCATAAACACCCGACACCAACACCTCAACTCTAGGAAAATAGTCTTGACTCTTTTTCTGGTTTAAGAATCAAAGGTTTGTTCTTGATTCTCATTAGTTCCTAAATGTAATGTAAAATCCTGAACATGCTCATTTAAACACCTTCATGCAGAGTTAGTACTCAACATGGATGTTACGACTCCAGTTAAATTTTACCATTCATATCTACAAATTGGGTAGTTAATAGTTGATGAGATTTGGTCTGTTTTTATTGGTTTTAAAAAATGATGGTGTCCATGTTTGAGCTAATGTCACTTTATAGCTCAGTCTTCTGTCACTGAAACATCAGATTGTTTCTGCTTCTGATTCATATTTCTTTCATTCCTTTGTGCTTTCTGCTCTAAGGCTTTACTGCTTGGACCTCTTGCTATCAAGTAGTTGACAGTTCAGGAAGACCTTTCTGTTTGATAGCAGCAGCACTGTTGGAAATGCTCTTTCTTCATAAGCAAAGGGCAGCGAGTCACCTCTGACTATTATCTGCAGGATTTATCCCAGGAGGTGAATGAAGTGCTTTGGGCTGCAGAGATGATATCCTGTTTGTAATGCAGTTGTTGAGAAATGTAATAATAGATAAATGTGATTAAAGAAAAATCTAAGGATTATTTTAGTTCTGTCTAATCCACATATGTGTTGTGTGCTCCGATCACCAGGTTTTGTTGCTAAAACTGTATTTCCTTTAGAGCAACTTCAGGATTTTTGTGGAATCTGGTCTTAGTAGCTGCTGTAATTTTTAAACCTTTAATAAATAACAAAAACTGAACTAATTGCCTCGTTTATTTGAACATTTAATCATCAAAGAGGATGGAGGAATTTGCTTGGTCCTCTCTTGCATCTTGATAGAAACCAAACTGTTGATATATTTATATCAAGGGAGAATACTTACAAACATCAGCAATTTTCTCAGCTTCAATTTAAGCCATATTTATAGAAATCGGGTAAGAAATAAAGGCTCTGTGATCATTTTTGTGATTCCTGCTCATCCCGCATTGGAACAGCCTAGTTTAGTGGACAGACTCGCCACGTAGTAACGGCGCCTGCAGGAGCGTCGCTAGCGTTTGCGGCTAACAGGCGATGTCCATACCAGTAATGTAAATGAATGAAGAAATCCTACAACTGCTAAAATCTGACATTGCTCCGTTTTTTTACTTTTTGTGAAGAAGAAAGTTGCGCTGGCCTTCTTCAGAGGTTTTGTGTCAATTCTTTCAGTAGTTCTTGGTGCAGCGCCCCAACAGGCGACAGGGGGAACAGGTTTTTCAGTTAGTTTTAGTCGTTTGACAGTGCAGTGTGAATGCGAACTAGAGTTCTTAAAATGTAATGAATGTTGCAATTTTAGTCCCCAGTCAAACCAAGTCTACTGGACTATCCGGTGTGAATGCACCCTTAAATCCACCAATAGCTTCACAAGCCTGGTCAAACATGTAAAAACAACAGATCTTTGATTTGTTCATTCAGTTCAATTAGGAATATAACAGCCAATGTGAAATAAATAATGTTGGATTAGCAGTGAATGTGATCAGTCATTTCTGTATAGCTGTAACATGAGGAGGCTGAGTCCCATAGCACGGTCATGTAGCGCTGTTCAGTTGGGACAAAGTATCAGTGTCTGATCTCAGTCAGGAGGTCTCGCCTTGCAAAGCAAAACTACTACACATTGAAGTTGATGTGAAGCTTTAGAAGACTTTAAAGACTTAACTTGTATAGCGCTTTTTCAATAATTTTTGAGCACACAAAGCGCTTTACACTATAGACACATTCACCCATTCACACTCACAAATGCTCACACATTTATACACCAATCGGTAGGCAACGTGGGGTTAAAGTGCTAGAGGCACATCAACATGACAGGAACCTGGAGTAGAACCTACAACCTTCCAATCTCAAGATGACAACTTTACCCACAGAGCCACAGTTGCCCCATCTAATTTTGACACAACCAGGAGACAAAATCCAATCATCCAGATATGAAGGATGTTTTTGGCTCTCTCATTGCTTAGAAGAGAGACATTGAATTCTATTTTCTAGTTCTGTTAACACTGGATTGGACTGGCGCAATGCTTGTGTTTTCTCCTGTAATTTAACTGTTGAAGCGGCAATATATAACTTTTACAAAAATGTATTTTCCATATTAAAACTGTAACCATGTCAGGACAGTATGTTATGAGACAGATAATCTGTGAAAAAATTGATCTCACCCACTTCCTCCCAGTGTTACTATTGCGATCTGCAAAAATGCACCGCTCCCGATCAACAGCCAATCAGAGCCAGGAGCACTATCAGTCAACCTTGTGTATGCTATTAAAAGTGCTAATGGTGGAAAAACAACTTACCGGTCCAAGAAAACCATTTACCCACCCACATTGGTGCTTATTCTAACTAGTCTTAGTATATGTTTAGAGCTATGTTGTGGTGAACCAGTTGTATTGTAGCAGAGAAGAGAGGGCTTTAGGATAAGAATGATTGACAGCACTGGGATCCTCCTCCTGGCTCTGATTGGTTGTTTTTGACCGAATGGTGTATTTCTGTAGTTTGCACTGGGAGAAGGCAATGGAGTTAAATTTTTTTCACAGATTAATTGTCTTATATCATACTGTCACAACATAATAATAATTTTAACAAATATGTAAAACACATTGAAAGTTACATACATTAGCTTCACTATGTTGTGAAAAGTCAAGTTGCAATACACAGAATACATTATACCTACACAAATCTTTGTCACATTCACAAGATCATGCTGACTTGGATCTCTTGGCTCTACATGTGTTTTATGGATCTGGAGCAGGCTTATGACTTTGTAAGGCATTTTGTGCGGAGCCCAATGGGGATGATTTTAAGGAATATTGGTCTTTGTCCAACCAAAGCCAGAGTGATGTCTATTTTTTCAAGCATGTTGAAAAAATAGACATCAACATGCTTGTTGATGTCTATCAACAAGCATGTTCCCTGTAAAAGGCTGGGTTTTACCAGGGCTGTCCCTTGTCTCTCTGTTTGTGGTATGCATGCACAGGATCTGGGTTTGGTACCGCAGGGTCTCGTCTTTGCAGATGATGTGGTTCTTTTGATGTCTTCAAGCTGTAACTTTTAGCATATACTAGAACATTTTACAGCTCAGTGTGAAGTGACCACGATCTTTGTCAGCCCCTGATTCCATGATTGTAAACCCAAGAAAAAGGTAGGTTTGCTTCTGGCTTTAAGTAGTCCAACATCAAGGATCTTCCTGCTTGAGTGTTTACTGCAGAATCAGCTAATTATTACTTAGCTTCCTTAAATAGATCAGGTCCTGGATGCGGCAGTTTGTCCAGAACTATAGAGCGCGCAAACCCATATACGGAGGCTTCAGACCTCGATGCAGCCGTCACCGGTCCACTGACCTTTGCCACATGTCTTCCCCCTCTCTCAGAGCTCTCTTTACTGTCTGACCACTGTCAAATAAAGGCCACGACAGCCAGAAAATAACACAAAAAAGCTTTACACAGTATCAGCCAAACTCTGTGTGATAGAGACGTCAGCGGACCATAGTGTTATACATCGTGATGATATGGAACCAGCGCTGCTGACTGCTGACTTTACTGTAACCATCAGAGAAGTTCAACCACAAAACCTGAACAGTCCATTTCATTTCACTGGCTCCATGTTAATAGATATCTATGGACCTGTAGGCACCATGACAACAAGCATCCAGGAAGCTTGTTAGACTTGATGCCTGCCTATGAATTGTCATTAACAGTTTACAAGTTATGTGTGCCACAAGTCCTTTTGCAGGATATTGTTGACTAAGTTCATTGTTTTATGTTTATTGATCAGTTCCTAAAGGAGCAGTACAGACATTATGAACCATAAAGATTCATATCTGAGTGTTGCTGATGTTGACTTGTTGCACTGTCATCTCTAGGGAAATATTGTAGATAGATGTGCAGAGGGATGCAATGTCGCTAGGCAACATGCTCAAGACAAGGAGAGAAGTGCAGTAAAGATCTGGTTTAGTGCTGGATGGAAGTTTTGAAGGGTGTTGGACCAGCACCATGCCTGATCTTCCTCCTACTCTGGTTGTCGGCACAAAACTGAAACAAATGAAGAGACATCTGGTAAACATAAGAAGTCTCCTTCCACCATAGACTGTGTCTGCATGCTTGGTTAAAGTCTGTTTATATTTCCCTCAGTAAAAGGCTCAGATGTGGCCAGGAGAGCCAAAATCTAAATTCTAATGAAATTCAGTTTTCCATTCAATTAAGTTTATTTATATAACACCAATTTGCAACACATGTCTAAAGGAACTTAAGGAAGTCAATTCAGTCCAATCAAGCAGAGAGAATCTGAGTCAATTACATATAAACATCATTTCAGTCAGTAGATGTGCAAAGCTGATTCAAATGTTTTGAGGTTCATATCAGAATACTTTTCAAATTTTTATTTGAAGAAAGACTTTAAAGACCTTGTATGATTTCCCCTTTTTATTTATCTCCCTTTTGAACCTATACGCTGCTTCATCACTTTAAATCCCAGTAATGTACACCAACAGTGGTTAGAATGTGACTAATAGGGAAAGAGTTCAACACCTTTACAAAGTAGAAAAACTTTTGCAAGGTGCTGGGCAAGAATTAATTAATGTTGGCCTTCCTTTGCAATTGAGGAGCAGTTTGTCCTGTAACCGGTGAGTTGCCGGTTCGAAACCCTCATTTCGTCTGTCATCGTGTCCCTGGGTAGGATTCTTCCCCTGCTTCGCCTTCTGGTAGTGTCCCCAATTGCTCCACTGGCCCCAGTGCATGGTTACTTTTCTGCAGGTGTTTTTTTTTTCTTCCCAGGTAGATAGGAGTTAGCTGAAAGCCTTTTACCTAAGACTAAATATCTGAAATCTTCCTGTAAGTTCAACAAAACGGCAAAAGAAGTTTTGGCCTAAGCATGTGCACACTTAACACTCCATTTTTCTCACCTTTTCTCATTGAGGAATCTGACACCATTTGAAGTGGTTGTTTTGGTTTGCTGTGGAGCAGAAGTGAAATTCTAAAGACCATTTGCCCACATTTGAACGTAGCAGACAGGTTTCCTTGGAGGAATAATGGCAGACACCCTTGGGTGAGTTGTAAGATCTGTTTTGTCCATCAGCCTGACAGACCTGGTGGCTGATAAAAATGTCTCTCTGCCAGCACTTGATCCCAGATCTTCCTGTCAGAGGTAGGAGGAACAAGCTGCACTGGAGGAAATGAGGCAATCTGTCAGAGCTCTAAATATTTCCAGATGCTACAAGGCAAACTGTGGGAACATAGTTGAGAGAAAAATGAGTGTCGCGCTAGTCATGGGGCCCCTAAAAGACTATTTTTAAAGTCTACCTTGCTATACCGCTTGAATAATGAATGCTTTTAGGGCAGTAATTGTAATTTCTGAGCTGAGCCTGCAAACAGTGGTTCTTTAGTGTCGGGTTTTATGAAGGTTTTGCAGAAAAATAACAGAGGAAGTTGGTATTTTCAGATTATGTATTTCATCCAATGATTTATGCTCTCTGTGTAGTTTTTGTGGGTCACGGGAACTCTAAACAGAACTTTTTTCTTAAGTGTCATTCAGTCATAAATATGAGCAGATGGACAGGTATTACTAGGTTAAAATCATGCAGCAAACCTTAGCTATAGACACACACTAAATGTTCAGTTCTTTCAAAGTAAAGGTTTACTCGTTGATGGCCAGATTTATTCATATTTATACTCAGGAAAATAAACTAATTCATTCCAAGTACACAAGGAAAATTATTCTCAAGGAAAAGTTAGGACACCCTGCCACTCATAACTACTCTGCCCCCCTAAGGCTAAAACAACCTGAGAGAGACTCTATCAGTCTGACTCACATTTGTCCCACTCCTCACTTTCAGCTGTCAGTTGTTTAAAGAGTTTTTTACATCTCATGCCTGTTTCAAGTCGCCCCACAGCATCTCAGTGAATCCCAGGTCTGGACTTTGGCCCACAGCCTTCCATTGACCTCTTAGCCAGTCTTTGATGTATTTTCTGGTTTGTTTTGGATCATTGTCATGTAACAGGGTCTGATTATGCTTCAGCTTTTATTTCCTTAAGAAAGCTCTCCGATTTTCTTCAGGCTGCTGCTCTCTGATAAATGGTAGAGTTTGTGATGGTGGGCTGACCAGGTCCTGCTGCAGCAAATAATCCCCAAACCATGACACTGCCAGCTCTGTGCTTCACAGTTCTTTCTGTGGAATACTGGATCTGGTTCCTGTCCAACATGTCCTCTGTTCTGGTGTCAGATCAGTTTTAGACTCATCTGTACAAAAAACATTTTTTCAAAAGTCCCTGTCTCTGTCCTTCTGGAAAACTTTACTCTGATCTTCATGTTTCTTTTAAAGAGCAAAGATGTCCTCCTTTCACACCTTCCATTAAAGTCAAACTTTAATGGAAGGTATTTTTAAAAAGTTGTTACTATGAAGGGAAATGCAGGTGAGAAGTAGGAGAAATGAAAAACTGAAAAGGAGTAGAGCATGGAATAAAACAAGAATAGATCTATCTGTCATCCCTATGATGACACATAGGGCAAAAGATTAAAATGAAAGAAAATGAATGTCTTCAAATAATGTGACAATATCTATAAGTACCGTAATCTCCCAATGAGCACAAGTAGTTTTCCAGTCTTACTAATATATACAAAAATAAAAATATATGATTTTCTTTTGTACATTTCTGTTGAGATACATGTCCTAAATCTCATTCATTAAAAATCTGAAGGATCAGGAAGGTGTTCCTGTTGTGAAGCATGAAGCTGAATCATTGAGTGTTCTGGATCTGAATCCAGTCTGGATCTTGTGAAGGTTGAACTTCAACAAAGCTGGTCCCATCTGTCTGCTGTGTGAAGTAAAGCTGTTAGTCAGCCACATATCATCAGACTTCATCTGAACTGAAGCCAGCAGCACTTTAATAAAACCACTGGTACACTTTGAAATCACACCAGTGAGTCATTGACCAGTCCCCCCCACCCCCGACACCGGCCCCGGCCCCCGACCCTTGTAGGCTATCAGAGGAACATGGCTATTGTTTCTACAGTAATTCCTCTAGGGCCAAACACACACTGTGAGAGGGGACAGCTCTGCAGTGGCCCCATGCTTTACTACCACTGATGTTCAACATGAGCAACCACTGTCAGGCTCTTATCTCACTGTAATGTGTCTCATGCACACACACTCACACATACACACATTATGTTTCTGTATCTTTACAGGGACTTTCATTGATTTCCATTCATTTCTACAGCCTTACCTTTACCATTACCAGGACATACTTAACCCAACCCTAACCTAAACTCAATTCGCACCTTAGTCCTAAACCTAACCCATAACCCAAAAACAGTAATGGCTCTTGGCGTTGGTCTCCACAAAGAACAGTTGGTCCCTTCAATGTAATATGTGTTAGGAAAATGGTTCCTTTATCAAATACAAGGACACTCCAACACACACACACGCACACCCCCTAACACCCCCTCCCCCCACAAGCTCTTCTTCCTCTCTGGTTCTCTCAGATTGTGTAAATGATGAAAGTTGAAGTAATACATGGAACCAACAGGGGCATCTGGCCTAATTCCAGTACAGAATGGGATTTGATTAGTTCCTCTCTTCTTCCAGCTGTGTGTTCGTTCATGTGTATGTGAGTCTGCATCTCAGTGTGTGTGCATGCGTAGGCACATTGGCGTGGGGGGGGGGGGGGGGGGGGTGTAGAGGGGAAGAAGGACCAACAGTGAAACTTGGTAACCGCTAGCTGCCCGGCAGTTAAATGCTGATCAATAGTGAGGACACAGAGCAGCTGCTGCTCAACACCTGTCTGTTTGTGTGTACTGGTGTGTGTGTGTGTGTGTGTGTGTGCGTGTATGTGTGTGTGTGTCTCTCCTTCAGAGACAGTTGTCGTTCTCCTCTTGATGCTCTTTCTCTGTCTTTAACAACACATTGTTTTCTGTTTGGGCCCACAGTGCCGGCCCCAAAGGAGACAACATCTATGAGTGGAGGTCCACCATCCTGGGCCCCCCGGGCTCTGTGTACGAGGGAGGAGTGTTCTTCCTGGACATCGCCTTCACACCAGACTACCCCTTCAAGCCCCCCAAGGTAAGTGGTTCCCTGCTGCTCAGCATAGCGCCCCCTGTGTTTAAGCTGCTGCTTTGAACGAAGACACCTTTGTTTACCACACACCTGGGTCAAACTTTACTGGACTATAAACTATAAAAGAAATTATTGCGATAAATGATAATATTGTTTTCTTGAGACCATTTTAAGTAATATGTTGATAATTTCAAAACAATGTTTGTTTGCACTCTTAAAGAGCAATAAAGTTTAATTTTGAAAAGAACACTTAACACTGGAACTGGAAGATATGTTAAATATCTAAAATTAAACATGACAACCTCAGAAAACATTTACAGCCAAAACATGAATAAAATGGATTATGATGTCCCTGTAAACAAAATTGGCCTTCAAAAAATATTAATCATCACAATGGAAATTAACATTTTCACTTGCAATTCATTGATTAATGCAACAGGCTTACATATATATACACTAGTATATTTCCAAAAGTTAGAATTTTGCATTAAAGTGCAATATTTCTTGCCCATCAATTTAGTAAGTGAAACGATCAATTTGCAGAGATTTATTACACATGAAGTAAAATATTTGAAGTGATTGTTTTTTGCTATTTTAATAATGCAGTTTTTAAGTACTGTAGGAAAATATGGCACACACCTCGGCTGACTAATGATCATGAAGTTGGTATATAATTTACAGATTCCTGTTTGCTGTTCAAATCATTGAAATTATTGGCCAAATAAGAACTAAGTTATTGCCAACTAATTGCAGAGTCTCTATTATATTTTGTAGAACATACAAACCAGGTCAGTTTGAATGTGTTACTGACCTTGAGAAAGTTGGCCTCATTTAAGGACTCTTTCACCATTTATCAAAGACTATATGTGATCACCTCTATTTCTGTACTTTTCCATATTCAGATTGATCAAACCTGAACTGAGCATATTCAAACTAAACAGAGGTACTTTAAAACACCCTGTGATTTGTGAAATATTTACTTCTATTTCAGAAAACACAAAAAAGCAATCTTTTTCAGTATCAGGCATCAGGACCAGCTCAAATATTGTCCTGCTTGAATGAGTATTTGGGAAACCGTAGTGTAACTAAATAACTCTGCACTGATTACTGTTTCTTCAAAACTCAGCCTTGTTTTATAAAACCCCTATGGGGGCAGGGGAATGATTATTCTGATCTAATATATTGTCTTGTCTCTTGACCTAAGCACATCATTACACCTCCAGTCTCTCTGGACCTCTAAAACTGCACACCTTCATGATGTACCACAACACTTTCTGCTCTCGTTCAGATTTTCGGAGCTTTTGCTGCCAGTTCCCACTGGCACTGCCAAGGAGAAGTGACATCCGGAAAGAATTTTCCTTCTGCTCATGCGGGGGAAAGCTGGCAACTGGTTTCATAAAAATTTGAAGACATTTTTCTGGGAGCCTTATGTGGGGATCTAAAAAAAGATTAATTTAGCATTAATGCTGCTGAATTGGCAGCAGTGGCTTTTACAGGCGAACCATTCCAGAACACCACAGAGCATTTCTGCAATGTTTACGCTTCACTTCCTGGAAGGAAAGGAAGTGATTTCACATTCTTGTACAGCAAGTATGAAATAGTAACAGTAAAGTTCCTGCTAGCTTTGTTCAGGATTGAAGTATCTACAAAATACACCTGCCGACCTCTTTATTAGGTACACTCTTTCACTTGTTTGTAAACACAAGAAACACACCGGCCAATCACATGGTAGCTCTTTATTTTTAGGAATCTAGACATGGTGGAAACGACTTTCTACTGAGCATCAGGATAGGAATCGAAGAGGATGTAAGGGACTTTGAACGCAGCATAGTTGTTGGTGCCTGACAGGCTGGTTTTAGGATTTAGCCAGGAATACTAATGAACCAGTGAATGGACCTTCCAGAACCAGAACCAGCTGTGTTTACACTACAATCACTGGAGACTCACTGCTCTCAGATGATCTCTATTGCCCTCATTAGCTGTAATTGTGCAAACTGAAACTGAGAAAATCAATTTGATTAATGGAAACACCCCCCCAAAAATCCCCCAAAAAACTCAGGGTTTTTTGATAAAACGTTTTTGCACCAGGATGAGATGGTTTTTCAGTCGTATCGAAATAGATGTATTTCAACACTGAAATGGACACACTTTCTTTTGCATCACATGAGTCACGTGATCAGCAGCCGGATTCTAATACTGGTGGAAATGACAACAGGAAGTAGTAGGAGGATGAAGTTTTTTTTCTTTGTTCAGAAAATGTGCAGCTGGATCCACCAGAGAACTCACAGAATCACAGTCTAAAAAGTTTTGTGTCAGTCCAACGCGTTGAATCCATAACTCTCCTGAAAAATTACTAATTACAATCTGTCCAAAATGCCACACCCATAGATGCTTCCAAGTAGGCCGGGCTTGTTGCTGCAACGCCCTGCCATTGTCTCCTCTGATAGGCTGATAGACGAGCACTAGTGTCATGGCAGGATTATGACTTTGTCTTTTAATTTCATTTCTTATTCAGTGAAAACACAGCAATTGCAAAATTGTTTGTTTGACAATTGCAGAATATAGACAAATATTTGCACACGTTTGCAATGGAAACGCAGCTATTGTGATTCGACCAGAACCAGTTGGCTGGACCACTGGTGAACTAGGTCAGTCATTTAGAGGGGGTGAATATTATGCAGGTAAATATTTTTATTTAAGTGTCATAATTTTATAGAAATCAGTTTTCACTTTGACATAAAAAGATCTTTTTTGTTGTTATAAATTTACTTGTCGAATAAAACCAATTGTTGCTGATCATAATTGATTTGTAAAATCAATTAAAAAGGAAAACATTCATGGTGGTGAATAATTTTCAGAAGTACTGCATGTTGCCTAAACAGACAGCACTGAGTGGACTCTGGACGGTTTTCTTTTTGGCAAACCAATTCCTCACATGACCTGGAGTTTTTGGGCCAGTCAGAGACATTACTGAGACATTTCTTGTTGGGTTGCCTCCCCCTGTTCCACTGGCTGCCAGTATTCAGCAGCCTTTGATTTCCTTCCAGTCAGCCTGTGGGTTTCATGTCTGTCTTCTGCTGATGCAATTGTGTGTTCGTATTTACACACTGGGTTGGCTGACAGCGGTTGCCACATCCCCTTTTTTCAAGTTCTGCTTCTTTTGTTGTTCAAAGTTTTGGTTTTATGCTATCAGACATTCTTAATTACATCTGTTGGTTAAACTGAGACATTTTAAAATAAAGGACAAAGGACATCTGGCCATGCAGCAGACCAGGGCGGTGCCCGTGGGGGTTTAGGGTATTTAGCTTTTTCAAACTGCCGTTCATTTCTGTTTTTATGCTTGAAATGCTGAGCAAACTGAGAAGCAAGAATGTTGTTCCTGTAGATCTTTTCAGATAAGGGTCTTCTCATATTGACCCCATGTGAACTGACAGAAACATGTAATGCTTAATTTTTTTTCTATTATAAATCAGCATGTGAAGATGCAGACAAATGTGCATTTGTCTTACATCCTTTTGAAATGTTTCATTTCTCCTGAAGTCAGTTAAAAGCAGCTTTATAAACCAACCTTGCCTGTGTTTAACCATAACAAAATTAAGAAATTAATTTTACTTTATAAACATACTATTATGGAGAAAACAGATTTATTGGTTCCCCTAAAACGGATCCTTGCATCGTTGTCATATTTAACCTTAATTAGTATCACAGATACATTCAAGCTTTTGATCAGAGATCCATCTTACTTAAAAAGGAATAGATTATGGACAAATGTGCAATCTGGGTCTCATTGGAGTCCCCTCGTTGTGGGGGTAAGAGGAGCATCTTCGGTGAAGAATAGCAAAAAATAATTGAGAACTACTAGTTTACAGTGACCTTGGACCTGGGAAATTAAGAAGAGATGAACAATGGGACAGATTTGAGGGAAAAATGTGTTGAGGGAAAGTATTATTTCTTGTGAGAGCACAACCTGATGATTCACCAGGAGCTAATTGTACCATATTGTGCAATGAGGGGACTTCTGACAACTTTAACTTCTTGATGCAGAGCATGGAGGCTGTGGTAAACTCTCTGTCACACCGGACCTCCTGTCGCTGATGGTGTAAACCCACATGTAGGTGGTTAGCACAAATCAGTCATCATGGTCTGCTTTTTGAAATCACTATACCTTAATAGCACTCATTCCTGTTTGTGGTTAATGTTGCTTTCTGACCAATCAGTAAGATGACTCATTCACTTTCTTTTGAGCCCTTATGTATGCCGTCATGTATTACTGCCTTGCCTTGCTGTGTCTCAGCAGCACAGTTGGACAATGTAAACTAGGATCAGTGTTGACAAGCCAAGTAAAACTAAACCAAAGCTGTAGTAAAGTTGACACCATCCCTCTATTAAAATAACATTTTTCTCACTCTGTGATGTTAAATCAGATCCGTTTGTCAGGTCGGCTTGCCAAAATTATTTCTCTTTTTCAAAGTCAGAATAATGGGAGAGAGTTTTTTTTCTACTTTCTTCAAATTCATAAGTTGAGCTACAATAGTTGCTGGAGTTTTGGCAGATTCTTCCTCACAGTGTGTATGAGAATGGCAGTTTGTTGCCATCTTCCTCATACACACCTTTTCATCTTGGCTCAAGTGTTCTCTAAAGCAGGGGTGGGCAATCCCAGTCTAAGGCCGGTGTCCTGCTGCTCTTAGATGTGTCCCTGGTCCAACACACATCAAACAAATAGCTGAATCATCTCCTCTAAGTGCAGTCAAGTTCTCCAGAGTCCTGCTAATGACCTCATTATTTGACTCAGGTGTCAAAATAATGAGGTTGCACCTAAAGGTTGCAGGACACCGGCCCTCCAGGCCCGAAGTTGAAGGCCCCTACTCTAAAGGGTTAAGGTCAGGGCTTTGTGATAGTCGCTCCAAAACGTTGACTCTGTTGTCCTTAAGCCACTTTGTAACTAATTTGGCAGTATGCGTATTGTCCATTTCGAAAAGCCTGTTCCTCTCCTTGCCGGTGGTGGCACTGCACCAAGAGCCACTGAAGGAAACAATATAAAAACTTCTGAAGAAGACACTGAACAAAACTTCCTTCTCCATGAAATGGAAACAAAAATGGAGTGGCGTCAGACTTTTAGCGGTGGGAGGATTTCTCTTGTTTTTGGTATATAAAAAAACACAAGTCATTTCTTTAGACTCATGAGTTTGTTTTGGTTTTATTTACCCAGAATGTAGTCCACTTCCTGTTTTTGGAGCATTCTCCAGTACACTTGGCATTCATATATGCTTTCAAACCACACCAGAGTTCACTTAAACCAAACTCAGACTGAGTTGGCTTCTTTGGGCCGCATCAGTGTTCGACTAATTCGTACCTCCCCAAACCAACCGGACTATCTAGGCAAACGAAGTGGAGTTGGTTTAAAGTAGACTAAACAGGGTTGCTGTGAATGCATCCTTACACAGGTGTATTAAGAGGTGTATTTGATGTGTATTGCATTCCTGTCTGTAGCCCAGTGGATTTGACCTGCAGTCGTAAGCCCACTCAGAAGCTGTTCCAGAGGAGCCTGTCTTCTGCTCCAGAAGCTACTTTCCTGGCTGGCTGTGCAGAGGGGAAGCTGAGCTCATCGAAGCTTTTGGCTTCCTGCTGTCTTGTTTTTCCAGTGAGGCTGTGAGATGTGCCGTCCAGCTACTCGGGGGGCCAATCAGACAGCAGCAGCTGCTCCCTTCACTGGCTCACTCACTGATATTAGGATGAAGGAAACGGTTAAGATTGACACCAATACAGTTAGGTGCAGGCTGAGGACAAAAAGGACATTACCTACACAGGTTTCCTTCAGATCCTCAGTGGCTGAGGGATTATTCTCCTCTAACATTACATCCCTCCATTGATTTATTTTGTCATGCCTTTGACCTAAAGCACAGTTTTTACATCGTTTGCCACTGTGAGACATGCATATTGTTTTCAAACGAGGTTGTTTAACACTCCATGGAGCGCAATGAAGCAAGCGTGACTCAATCTGTTGCCTCTGTTTAAACTAAACTGTTTTCATATGTCTTATTGTTACAGTTATCAGCTGTGATTCTGTTTGGTTTATTTTTCTTCCATTTGTCCAGATGACTGCAGAGTGTGTGTATCGGGTAGGAAGAGGACTGAGAGAACGCCTAATGTAGATTTGTGGTTGATCCATGAGCTAAAACCAGACACGGGAAAAGATTACTAAATATGTTTTTGACCTAATTATCTTAATCTAAACTCACATTTTACACAGCTGTTCATTTTATTTGTTTGATGAAAATGTGATAGAAAAATTTGTAAATGATAGTTGGAATAAAAAGCTAGTTTTACTGTGATTTTATTTCCTTAGAGCTGCACAGTGTATAGATTTGCAATCTTTATTGCAGCATCACTCTTTACTTAAACAAGCACTTGGTTGAAATTAAGGGTACATTTGCAGCAGCCCTGTTTAGTCTGCTTTAATCAAACTCCAGTTGGTTTGGTGGAAAGTATGGTTGGTTTGGTTTGTTTGACACAGAGCAGTAAAAGCGAACTGCTGCGGCTGGAAATGGAAAACAATGTTGCAACTGAGGCTAGTGGACTGTGAAGTGTGAAAACACCCTGAGCATAGACCAGTCACTATTATGAAATGTATACCACTGTCTGTGCAGTGGTATACAGTTTTAAAGTGACTAAGGTATTTTCCTGGTGTAGCTCCAGTAGTTCCAAGTCCTTTAAATGAAATGTATTGATGACTTCACTGTGATGATCTCTTTCTTTTACTATGTGGCGTGTAGAGCGTGGTTCCTCCAGGAACATGTCATAGATTCCAGGATGGCACAGCACAGCCATGTTTAACACAAACAAACTCATGTTTAAATCAAACGTCTGGTCGTTCCATTAGGCACTGCTTCACTGCTGTTGTATACATAAATCTATGTATTTATTCTCTAAAAACATAGAGAATGAATACATAATTCTCTATGTGTTTAGAGAATTAAACAAATATGAATATTGTTTTTTTTTTTCAATTAAAACTATTCCCAGCTGATATGATCACTGTCTATAATATGACAATCAAACATTTTATATGGAGTAAAAATGTCACATAGGAAGCAAACTGTCCAGAGACAACAGATCCTAAACTACTATAGCATTAGGAAATGTATCTTTGTAAAATAATAATGCGAAATGTACAGAAAACTGTAACCAGATATTTTTTCAATATTAGAATTCCTTCATATTTGAATCAATTTCTGAGCATCCAGTTGTTGTGAGCATGTGACGTTGTCAGGTGTAATAAGTGGAAGCTGTTATAGGCTGCATTCTTTGCATTTGACACTTATTTTGAAGTGAACAGGAAGAAAAAATTAGGGTGTTTTTGGTAATGATTCATTTGTAATTAAAGGGTAAAAGTTTTTCTGGAAACTGCATGTACAGATGTTTTCTGTTAGCATGGTCCTGGTTCTCTCCACAGTGAGGATTGTTGGGAGTGAAAGCATGCAGCAGCTGAGGGCAGAGGCTTAGGTTCCTCCATAATACTGAAGGAATGCTGCATCAGATTTAAAGCTGTTGTTACGCCGAGGCAGCATCATAATCTATTAGCATCAGACATGATGGGATTACAGGCTGTTAATGAGACTGCACAGCGAGCCAGGGATGGCTTTCATGGCTGCCAGCGCTGGCACAAGAGAAACGGTTCACACACGAGACGTAAAGTCCAGCTGCAATCTGCTCTCATCAGGCACCCTGCCTGCCTCTCACTGTCCTGCACTCTGTCCTGCACTCTGTCCTGTACTCTGTCCCGTTCCCTGTCCCGGCTGCCTGTCATCAGTTTCCTACCAGGAAAACTGATGACAGGGCTGTGTTTTGAACAGCATGTTGATTTGTTTCTCCTGAGGAGGAGATGTGAAGGAAGGAATGAAGGAGGAGCTAGCCGGTAGGGAAGTGGAGAGGTCAAAGGTGACTCTTTAACAATGTGGTTCTCTGCATGCTGATGTCAGGATCTGCTGTGCTCTGTTTACTTCAGCGCTGATTACAACAGATGCCCAGGGACCATTAGCTTCACCTTCACACTGCGGAGTACGAGGTGTGTGTCATTGACTCACAGGCAGCAGCCTTTCCTGTCTATAAGGGGCCTTTACTTCATCTGGCTTTAGCTGTGCAGGTTTTTCTTGGAAACATGTAGTCTTGAGTTATTTGGACAGATTGGACCTTTTGTGACCAAGTGTCTTCTTCCTGTTTGCATCTGAAGTAAAGTGCTGCAGGTTAGCACTAAGAAGACTCTTTCCTCTAATCACGGCCTCTGTGTGTCATCAGGTGACGTTCCGCACCAGGATCTACCACTGCAACATCAACAGCCAGGGTGTGATCTGCCTGGACATCCTGAAGGACAACTGGAGTCCTGCCCTCACCATCTCCAAGGTGCTGCTGTCCATCTGCTCCCTGCTCACCGACTGCAACCCTGGTGAGAGCCTCAGCTCCCTCCGACCAGCCTGACTCGCATGTTCTTTTCTGTGTTGATTATGTTTTTACTGATGCTGCGGCCTAAAAGTACTGATTTTTCAGCACCTTTTTCTCAAAAAGCTCCGGTCAATGTTGCAAATTTTTTTAAGCTGTGTTCTTTGCACAAAAGAAATTGAAATTTCTGCAGTTTTCCCAAAACATACAGGATTTTAACATAGCTAATATTTAAAGTGCAAATAACATTTTTCATAAGTTGCTTTATCACCTTAAGACAAATCAGATTATGTCCTGAGAGGTCAAAGTGCAAAAGAAGAATTCTTTATTGGTCATTCAAGTTAACATGAACTGTTAACACAGTAGAAGCAAATCCTACTAAACATTTTTGAAAAAAAGAAAAGGCAAAGGTTAGTGTTTAGTGTTGCACATGATTTCATCTTGCAGGTTCAGTTGTGAACACGTTGTGAAACAGGAAGTTAAATTAGAAGAGGGCTGAGAGGATTGGTCAAAGTTTAGCAGAGTAGCAGTGATTGGTCAGACAGGGAGGAAACTGAAAACATGAAGGTCAGATTTGTGGAAAAGTTGTAAAGACTGATGAAAATAGCCAGTCTGTGGAAAATTTGTGAATGTTGGGTGTGTTTGCATTAATAGTTGTGATCACAACTTCCTGTAGTGACTGATATTTTCTCCTCAGTCTGGCTCTGTCCAGGCGGAGCTCCACTGCACTGCAACCTGGCATCAGTGGATATTTACTCCAGAGGAGACAGTAAACCTCCTTTTGGCCTCTTTGACTCCCTTACCTCCATTTACACATTGATCCTCTGATAATGTGACCTCTGACCCCTCCCAGTGAGCTCTAAGCAGCTGAACTGGAAACGAGCGTCTGTCTGAAACAACACTGCTGGTGTTCTTTAGTGAGCCTGCATGAGAGGCAGTGAAAGGAGACACCAACAGGCCTGAGATCCTGAACAGAACCATGAAGGCCTCAGGTCCACATCAGCAGCAGCAGGAACCTGCAGTGAGAAGAGGACTTGATTCAAAATCACCCAGAACTGCTCAGGGGTTCTCAGTCTGGAAACACTTTGGGTTTGATTTCTAGATTTTCCAGGACTAAACAAAAATAAAGTTTAAAAATCTGGACAACAAACTTCCACAGTGCCCTGCCTAGTATCTGAACATTTTTTCATTCTTCTCTTCTCTCTAATGTGCTTCCTTCGTGTATTCCTTTCTTCCTCCTTTTACTTCTAGTTTGTTCTTATGTTCTTTCCTTCCTTGTGGCTTTTCTTGATTTCCTAATGTCCATCCACCCTTCTGTCTTTTCTTCCTTGTGTCTTTCCTTAATTCCTTGGGTTCTTTCTTTATTTTACTCTCCCTTCCCATGTTTCAAACTGACTTATTAGCAAACAAACATGACTTGTAGGCCTGTCAGTAGGCCAATTCTGCTGGATGATAAAATGTCCCAGAAACAATATTATTGTAATTTTGAGATAATTTTCATATAGTAGTAGTAGTAGTAGTAGTAAAAATATAATAATAGTAAAACAAGTACACCCTGTCAAAGTTAAAAAAACATTAATTTCTAAAGAACATTTAACACTGGAACTGCAAAACATTTTAAATATCAAGTGATGTTAAATGGGAGCATCTCTTTAATGAATTGTCCAAATGAAAATGATCAAGCTCATTTAATTTATGATGTGATTAATTAATTAGTTTATCATATCAGGGTTAGCATGTGTTTCGACAGAATGTAGGTTCTTACCTTCCTTATCAGCTGTAATGTCTGTTCTCTGTTCAGCCTTGTCATGGGGAACAGTTTTCTTCCCTGTGTTTCCTCAGTTTAAACAGCTCCTGATATTGAGCTTAACTAAGTTTGATCCACCCAGAGCTAGCAGGGCTTCCTGAACACCACCCAGAGGACTGTTACCAGCCCGACTCAGCAGGACTGGTCAGAACCAATGAAGATGATGAGTTCAGTTGTGTACAGATAAGTCCAGATGCACAACTTCTTGTTGCATCTTTACTTATTTTCCTCTAAGAAGAAGCCGACGATCCAGTAACGTTCTATAAAGCGTTAACTTTGTGTCTGAGTCGTCTTCCTTCCGTCCCTGCAGCTGAATCAATATTTAACTGGGACCTACTGGATAAACACACTCCAGTAAGTGGCTAGCAGAGATCACTGGGCACACACTAACATTTAGAAAGTTAACGAGTGTCATTATGGTCCGCTTCTGGAAGAGTTGGCCGTTATTATGGAGCAGGTAGCATCACCGCTAGCCTGGTCCTGAGCTGCCCATCCACCTTCTGTCTGCTGCTCTAAAGTCATGCACTGAGTGGCAGGGGAGGTTAGAGCTGAGGCAGGGGGGCGATCTGAAGTGATGGCTGATTGGAACAAGAACTCTGAGTTCTTTTTGTCCTCTCTGTGATAAACTAGGCAGCTAAATGAGAACTGGGTTTTCTCTCCTCCTTAATGAGTTCAGATCCTGTTCAGATCCACTTGGATCATTCTCTAAGTGTCAATAAACTGAAGGTCTCTAACCTGTGAAAACAACTAGAACTGTGCTGCTTTTAAACTTCAATGATTTTTTTTTAACTAAAAGCATAAAACAATTTAGTAAATTATTTTCTGTTTACCTGCTGAGGAATAATTTAAACATTAAATATTGTAATGAATTGCAATACTAATACATTATGGGCCCGCTAATACTTTCATTTTAATACTAATTAAAATGAAATATTAAACACAATCAGTGTGAAAAGGTGCCCTATTTCTAACAAAATATTCTGTATTTTCAGATAGTTGCGCTTATGTATGACAATCAATGTGACTTTTGTTACTCGATCACAGATTATAACTATCAGGTAAGGTTGAGGCAGCAGTGAGAGCTACTGCCACCTGTAGGTTGGAGTTAGCATCACTTAAACCCAATGTTTTTGACCATTTTTGCAGAAAATTTGGAATAAAGTCACAATTATGCATTAGCACAAAAAAGTGGAGGGACTGATTGATGTAGTTGGCAGTATATAGATATAATCTGCTTTAATGTGACTGATAAGATTATATTTAAGTACACTGCTGTTCCAGAGTCTAGAGGGCCACATAGAAAGCTACAGCGGGCCGGACTTGACCCCCGAGCCTCGAGTTTGACACGTGGTTTAGATTAAAGCAGATTCAGGTGATGAACTGTGAAAGCAGCAGTTCCCATGGTGACCCTGGTGTTTGTTTTGCAGCGGACCCCCTGGTGGGAAGCATCGCCACACAGTACCTGACCAACAGAGCCGAGCACGACAGGATAGCCAAACAGTGGACCAAACGCTACGCCACATAGAGCCGCGCTCACCCCAACGTCATGTCCAACACTTCCTGTCCTCCGGCTCTGCGGAATCATCCACCCTAACCCCCACCTACGCCCCCACCCCGCTGACATATGAACTGTTCTTTGTTCCATGCTGACTTGAAAAGCTTCTTTTTATACAAAGAGTCTATTGGGATTGTATTTTCCAATACACTGAATGTTGATATGGTCATGAAAAGCTTTAATACTGTTATTGTTCTTGTTGATGTTGCTGTTCTTAATGCATTGTTTATACCATGGTTGCCACTCTGGTCATGTCCTTTATTGAAACGTGTGTGTGTGTGTGTGTGTGTGTGTGTGTGTGTGTGTGTGTACTATCCATGGGTCATGTAATGTAAAAATGTTCATACTGAGTGAGAGTGAGTGTGGTTTTCTGTTTCCGGTCAGTAATAGTGCATGGCGTCTGGATGTGTGTTCATGCAGTGTCGTCATGGTATCCGTTGTGTTCCTGCAGACTTGTGGCATGGACTGAGCTCATCATCATGTATGACATTTGGTGTTAGTTTGCTGTACATTTATTGCCTTGTGGGAATACATAGTGAATTAAACACTGGCTGTAATGTGACAGTCTGTCTCCGTCTGCTGTTTTTCTTCCGATTGGCTCGTCGCCGAGCCCACTTCCTGTCTGAGAGACTGATTTAGTGGTAAAACCTTTCACTTTACTTGGATTATTTGCCACTGCTTCATATTTATGTTCTGCTGAATTGACTTGGTGCTGCCGAGTCTCGCAGCAGATGAAGTGTCCTGGACTTCAGTCCCACGGTTACGTAACGGGTTTTCCCACGTCCTGTCCGCTCCGTCTGGTGCGTCTCAGGAAAAACCGATTCTTCTCATTCCATTCAAAACGTCAAACCCATGTAGAGGTTTAGTACACTGTGACTTTGTTTAATTCTCTTCTGCTGAGGATTATGGCTTACAGCTGATGAAATCTCTGAAATTCAGTTACTGTGAGAATTACATATGGCCAATTTTATACTAACTTAATCTAGAAATACATTGCTGTCACCTAAAGCACCATGGGGTAGAGCAGAGACCTGACAGATGGCATTATGGGTTAGAATCTGGCTGTTCAGAGTTCTTTAGCTAAACATTTCTATGGAAAGTTGAGTTTAAGAAAAAAGTCTAGCAGAGAAACTTGCACAAGTAACAGTAATTGCAACAGTGAGATGATTGCCAGAATTGAAACAAACCCTTTTCAAGCTGCAGTATGTGACTGTTACTAAAAGAAAATTGTTGGGTTTTTTTTTACAATTATGAAAACTGTTTATATCCTGACTGTACAGAATGAGTGAGACAGATAACCTGTGAAAAAATGTAGTTCCTCTGCTGTTAGCACGCTGAGCAGCACAGATAAGCATGATTGACAGCGCCAGTGAAGATTGAGAAAGTGGAGATGTGGACGAGTATTTACTCATCTCTAGTTAAGAGAGAGCTGCTATAGACTCTTTCATTTGTTGTCTATAATAAACAGAAAAAGTCATCTAGAAGATTTTATCTGCTGCTTCTTTATTCAAAATTTCAAATTTTCCCCCTAAGGCAGCAAGAAGGAATGTGTTGAGAAGAATTGAATTGAATAAAGCAACTGTTGAGCGAGGAGACACACACTGGGGTTTAATGCGGACTGTGTGTGTGTGTGTGTTTTTTGCACTAAACAAACACACTTGCTGATGACCCTCTTCACAGCAGCCACACTCACCTTGTTGTGAGCAGGAGGCGCCGCTTTGCTGTGGTTTCACTCTCTAACCGCCTTGCAGAATCAGCAGAGTGGAGCAACAGTGGCAGAGTTAATTATGGTTGACACATCAGGAGGAGGAGGGGGGAGGGAGGTTCACTCTGCCCCCCTCCCCCCTCCTCATCCTCCCCGTGCTGCAGCAGGAAGACTGGAGCAGAAAAGGAGAAGCCAGTCATGCTTGGATGATAGCGTAACATTTGCAGAGAGGTCACAGACAGACGCTTGTGGAAAGGTCAGGGTTGGTCTGAGAATGAACCGGAGACACGTCTGCATGAGGAGCCATGATCTGTTCCACATGAACGACTCACTCACTCAAATTTCCACAAAGGAAGTTTTTTGGTGGTGCTGTAAAAATGTATCCCCTCCCCCGCCTTTTCCAGATTTGTTCGGGTTTTGCTCATCAAACAGAATGTTTTAGGTCATCAAACAAAACCTGAATGAATACTAGCTATGCTTTATAGAATTGTTTCAATTCAGGCATCTCAGGTTGTTTACGTCCAGACCATGACTAGACCTTCTGCTGTTCTTCTATTCTTTTATTAGACAGCCCTGCTGCTAACAAGCTGCTGTCAGAACTACAGGTCATGAGTTTTAATCAAAATGCAATTCATCTCTTCACCACTTTGGGTTAATATTTATATTGCTCTTGTTATTGAAGGCATTTGTCAGGCTTTGATGGTCTTTTAGTTATTTTATTGAGATTTGATGTGATAACCCTTAAAGAGTTGTGAGTATAAAGCTGTACTTACACTCAGCTCCTCTGAGTCCATGATCTGCTCTGACTACAGATGAACATTTTCCCTCCATTCCTCTACACTGCAGAGGAATGGCTGTAGAGTCTATCAATCTACAGCCAATCAATCTGATTGGATGGAGAACATCAGTCGACATCCGTTTTCAGGTCTAGCCACACATTCTCAGTTAAAATTAGGTCTTTTTTACTGCGGCCACCCTAACATAAGAATATTTTTTGCTGATATTGGATTCTTCTGTTATTTAGAATCTCACAGTGAGATGACGTTGCAGTAGAAGGTGTGGGGTTAAAGGTGAAAGCAGCTCCCGCCTGCAGGCTGAGTCTCTGCTCAGATCTCGTTCTCATCACAGAATCTCATCACCGAGTCCTAATGACATCCTGTGATTAGGACTCAGTGCTGCTGGACCGGCACTTCCGGTGAGAGCGGGCAGGCTGCCATCCAGCGGTGGCGTTAAGTTCTCTCTCCAGGGTTGTTAACCAAAACACCGGAAACAGTACGTACCCCACTCAACAAAATAAAAGCAGACAACTAGCACTCGGTTCTGTTAATAACCACAATCAGGAAATAAATGATTTTAATCGTTTTAGATAAAAAAAAAAAAAAAACATTTGCAGGCATTTTTCAATACCTCCAAAGTCACAATATTTTTTATTTTATTATGTATGAATTCTGCAGATAAGTGAAGTGTTTTCTGTTAGAGAAAAACATATTTCTATAGTAGAGAAACTAAATATGTAAGTTTTCAGATTTCGTATCTTTATTACCTTACGTCTTTCAGTCCAGAGCCGGACAGAGGCATAAGTAAACTATGGCGATGACCAAAGTTGCAGAACCTGCTGACCTGGGTCTTACCACAACTATGGGCCAAATGGATAGGCTGACAAATTCGCCTCTTCTACACATTCTAATCAGTCTAATTTATTGTTTCAAAGCTTCACTAATGCCAAATATTTTTGCTTATTAATCTTCACATATATGTCAAGTTTCATCCTAATCTTCATCTATAGGCATTAAATTGATGCCTATAGCCCCCTAGCAGTTCTAACAGCTTCAGCTCCTCTGAGAAGTTTCTCCACAAGGTTTAGGAGGTTCTTTATTTTTGTTAAAAAAAACAACTAACAACCCATTCAAAAATATAACAGTGAGGTCAGATAGTGATGTTGGACAAGACAGCCTTGCTTGAAGTCTCATGAAGTTTGGAGGACTGTAGCTAATGTACAGTATGTGCAGATCAGTGTGCGCAGTGAGCCTCAGCATCCCTCCTCTGGGCTAGTGGGGCTTCCACACCGTTCGCTGTGGAGCTAAACTGCAAACACTACCAAAGGCGCAGCAGAGTACAGCACAAATAAGTAGAACAAGTTTAATCTGTAAGTATTTATGCAACAATCCAACATTAGAAATAAATTGTGTGCTGAGAAAAAGAATGGAGCAGAAAATGATGAAGATCCAGTGATTCAGAGAGCTGTGTGGTGTTTCTGCTCAGCCTGGAGTGATTTGATAGATATCCTGTCTCTTTGGCTGAATCTGTCACAGCTCCAATGCTCAGCATTTTGGTTGAACTTTGACCTTGGCAAGGGCAGCAACCCATGGAGCTCTGGGCAGCCAGACTTCACACAACACAGAGCTTTTTCACAGCAAAAAGCATCTATTTATCTAAGGCTACAACTAAGCAAATCAGTTGTGAGGATCTATTCAGTGTGCAATAATACATAAATAAATCCTTAAGATTATTTTCATAATAGCTGTAATAGAGTAGAAGCATTTAAAACATGTAAAGATAAAATGCACTTGATGTATTTATTTCCAGTTTTATGTAAATTGTCAGCAGAGCTAAGTGTTTAATTCTGACTTATTTCTTGAATTGTGGCCCTTTTGGCCTTCCGTACAGAAAACACTGTAGCACACCATGCTTCTGTTACTGCAGGAAAGTAGGCAGAACTTTCCATCTTTTATTTTTTTAGAAAACTCTTTTCCTTTCTGTTGCTGTTCTCTGCAAAGTGCCGCAGATATTCGGTTCTGGACCCTCATTGTGATTCTGAATCAGATCCACAGATGATTGGATCATGGCGTTATGCTTTTATTTGTCAGAAGTTGACCGGAAGTTTCCCGTCTTCTCATTAAAGTATTCTGACAGTGGTGCGTCCAGGCGGCGGAGGCACACACAAAGAAAGGTATCTAAAGCCATATATTAATATTGCTGGTGTTGTGAGATGCTGGACCTTTTGACCATGTTCTGGCTGTAAACATGTCCGTGCTCGCGGCGGCGGACGGTTCGGAACCGGTCCATCCTGTGGCTGGCTGCCTGCACTCAGATCAGCTGCAAGTCGACGGCTGTTGCCGTTCAAACGTATTTATTTCCGCACGGTTTGTTTGGTTTGTGTGTCGTAGTGAGGGTCGGAGATGTTAAAGGCTGTCTAATTGGACCGGAACGACTTCCCGAACCACCACAGGTGAGAGTTTAAAGGCGACGTCGCCCTATCGAGCTCTCCTTTCCTCCGCCTCGACCTGCTCCTCTCAGCAGGCAGCGGAGGGCTGATGTGCGGCCGTGTATCCCTCCGTGGTGTCGACCAGAACCACCAGGCCCAAACACCGAACAGCTCCACCGAAAGGTCCCCTTTGTCGCAAACAGTCAAGGCTGAAAATACCAGCGCTGGGCTGCGAGCGTTAGCTGGGGTTCATGTGGAAGGAGAACGTGCGTTCAGGACGTGGGAACCGGTGGGAACCGGTGGGTCCAGTTGGCTGTTCCCGTTCGGTCCATTCCTGGCTGTGGAAGCGGCCCAGTCAGGTTCCCAGCTGACCTCCCGCAAATATAATGTAAACCGCGTGTGCAGGAGAACCAGGCAGGACTGGCTACACTCAACCCAGAACAGCTGGTCTGCGCAGCGGAACCAGAACTGACTGGGAACTTAAAACCCCCACAGACCTGATGGTGCATTCAATGACCAAAACCCAACTAAAGCACGACTTGAAGTGTGGGGTTTCTCACCAACCCAGACCTTGAAATCCAATATGGCTGCCGAGCTTATAAATCTACTGATGGCCACAGTGATGATGAGACGTAACTTCAACTTACTTACTGTCACACACTCCATATTGTACAACCTGTTGCTATCCACTTATTCCTATAACCCATAATGCTTTGCATGAATTGTGTACATCACTTCTCGGTGGCTCTCTAAGTCTGAGTGAAAATAAGGATTTAAATGTGGGAATACCAGTGTTTACCATTTAAAAGCTGCAGTATGTAACTTTTAGAAAAAACATGAGTTTGCATATTTGTTAAAATTATCACTATGTTGTGACAATATAATATGAGAGATAATCTGAGAAAAGATTGAGTTCCTCCCTGTGGTCCTACTGCCACCTGCAGAAATACAGTATTCAGTCTGAACAGCCAATCAGAGCCAGGAGTTCTGTCAATCAAGCTCCTGTCACACTGCTAAATGGAAAAATGTGCTAATGGCGGAGAAACAGCTTACCGTTCCAGGTAAACTGTTCATCTGCCATCATTGGTGACCATGCTGTGGGGAACTAGCTGTAGTGTAGCAGAGAGCAAGAAGGATGGTGTGAGCAACGTGTACACAAGGGTGATTGACTTTGCCAAGACCCTCCTCCTGGCTCTGATTGGTTGATTTTGTATTTCTGCAGTTGTCGGCACAAAGACAAGGCAGAGGAGCTCAATCTTTTCACAGTTTTTCTGTCTTATATTACACTGTCACAACTTTGTGACAGTTTTAAAAAACACGCAAAAATCATATCATATCATATAAAGTTACAAACTGCAGTTCTAAGGGCCCAACACACGGAGGCGATGTCGTTCCCCCTGCATTCCTTTCCTGTAGAACTTGTGCAGTGCAGCAACAATCATCTGCCCTCCTCCAACCAAGCAACCTGTGAAATTTGTGGATGTGAAATTTGGAACTCAACTCCCTGCATTTTTCCAGTTCTCATATTTTTGGAATGCAACTCCAAATTATTCATGGAAAACCTGCCTATCTGTTAATTTTTCATAAAGCAATCTGAAATATTTAAAGAAAAAAAAGCTTGGGAAGCTTGGCCGGTATTGGCAAAGCAGCCAGTCTGGTAGCGTTTATTTTTCTTGGCTATGATTGGCCAATACTCTTCGGAATGTGGCTCGTGGCCTCTTCAGTAGTGCTAATACAATTACCACAGTCTGTATTAATACATATTGAGGTATATTTGTTGTGTGAACTATTACAGAAGGGAGCTCTAAGTGTATAAACGAGGCTCCAGTCCGTTTATTCCTTTGACTTGTCGACAGATGGTTTTACATGGAAACATGAAAGCTTTACTCTGTGTTCCTGCTGGCCCCCAAGGCTCGGTATGTCGGATGAAGATTCCCGTGCCAGCACAAGCTCTTCCTCCTCTTCATCTTCCATTCATCATCATCAGCAGCAGCAGCAGGAAGTAAACCCCTCAAAGAAGCGAGAGAGCAAAGTCAGCATGAGCAAGACCTCCAAGCTTCTGTCTACCAGCGCTAAAAGGTGAACCCTCTCCTTTAGTCCTGCCTTGTCTCATCACAAAACAAGGTAGCGGTTTTCCTCCAGCTTTAGATGATTAGACTTTGTACTCTGGCTCCATTAGTCTTAATTCAGAGTGACTGTTTGATTAAAAGATGTGAAATTTAATATTTTATTGTTTGCTTTTTTTTTCATTGTTCTTTGCAGAATTCAAAAGGAACTGGCTGACATTACACTGGATCCTCCTCCGAACTGCAGGTGAGAGATAGTATTTCAGTCTCATCTGTTTGGAGTTGGTAAACATTAACAGGAATCACCTCCAAATGTGTAATAAGAAGGTGTTAAATATTAAGGGTGTGAGTCAGGAAGCTCTTCCTTCCTATTAGCTTTATACCACCAACTGATTTTGTTAGTTTTGCAGATTGTGAGTTGATTTGAATTGACCAAATTTACAGTATATGACTGGATCAGAACTGGATCTGTGTGTTGTGACATGGTGCTGTATGAATAATCTGAATTAGGGGTGCACTGATAAACGAATCCCGATTTCCTGAATTTTGGGTGATTAGCAATGGGCCGATGCTAGCATGTGAAACTGATGTTCTCTACCTCCGCAAAGGTCTGAAGACCATGAATCATTAAAGAACCAGCATTCGATCACTAACCGCCTTCAGAGGAACAGCGTGGATCTAGATAGGTTCTGCATGCTTCAGTGTGTGTTCTCTTTGAGGCTGACCCATGGCTTTAACACACACAACCAGCAGAGGGAGAGTAGATGTCAGGTGGTGAGGGCAGTGTCTCATTCTGCAAAGACCAGTTCCTCCCAAACAGCTTTTTACACCTGAAAATAAAAGCAGTAATCAGTCTGTTCTTCTCATGGATCTGCTCCTCTCTACGATCTGTGCATCTCCAGGTCTAGGGCACAGGGATGGGTCATGTTCTGGTCATGCCTTTTATTTCCTGGTCGGATGTAATGACAGGTCTGTCGGTGAATGTCGGCTCTAAATAACCGGTGTGTGAACTTGAGGTTGTCCTGTCTAGACCTGGAAGGTGAGCTAATGGCTTATAGACCAGCAGTTAGCTCTCTGAGAGCCTTCAGGAGCTTTTAGAAGACACTTAGTGGATTTAGGTATCACTGTAACAACTCTGACTCATATTCTGACGTACAGACGGCTGAATGTACACTTAACAACTATAAACCTCCTGCACCAAGAAGCACTGAAGGAAATGACACGAAAACCTCTGAAGAAGACTCTGATTTCCTTCATGCAGTGTAAACGAATATAGAGTCAGATTTTAGGATTTCTCTTTTGTTTTTGATAAAAACATAAGGGTCATTTCTGCTGCTAACGCTAGATTCACGTTTGTTTTGGCTGTATTTACCCAGAATACCCTGCGCTGCAGTCCGCTTCCCTCTTTTGGAGCGGTCTCCGGTCCACTTGGTGTTCACCTTTGCATTCAAACCACACCAGAGTTCACTTCGACCAAACCCAAACCGAGGTTTGTAGATGGACTCACTTTTTTTAGTCCGTGTCAGAGATCAATTACACATTCACAGCTCCCCAAACCAACTGGACTTTCTAGGCAAACTAACTGGATTACAGTGAACTGAACAGGGCTGGTGTGAACGCACGGCCCTGATCCTACTAGTTTTCCCCTGTTGTTCCAATGCAGTCTCCCTTTCTTTTACCGTTCTCCTAACTGTCCCCCAAACATCCTGGGATCTGTTCAGTCTTAAACTGTGGAAAATATGAGATAACCCCTAAATCAATAAAACCAGAACTGGCATATATAGCAGTTTGACATCGTCTTTGCGAAGTGCAGCAGGCCAGTAGCTGATGAGCAGGGCGGTGTGCTACAGGCTGTGTTGTCGGAGCCCTGAGGTTTCCGAACAGCTTCTTCTCTGTAGAGGAAGTGGCTGGCCCTGTTACCTCAACAAGCAGCTGAGCTCTGAGCGGCACACACACACACACACACACACACACACACACACACACACACACACACACACACACACACACGCACGCCTCCACACCATTTAAAAGGTGAAAGTTCCCGTCACTGGGTTGAGGTGTATCTAGTGCTGCAGCAGCGCTGCTAGTGTCTGCTGTGTGTCTGTGTCATGGTGGGGTAATGCGGTTCTGGGGCCACCCGCTGCAGCAGAACCTGCACCACTCGGCCCGGCTGGCTCAGCACATTGGCAGCTGCTTGTGGAAAGACTGAGTCAGTGAAGCTGCAGCTGCAGCTGGGTCAGACATGAAGGGAACATGTTGCAGGTGTGTTGAAAACATGAATGTGTGAGTATATTTAAATTTATAGTTGTTACACTTCCTTACAAATGTAATCATAGACCTGAACATTTTTCACATCTTATGTATTTTTTTTTATTTGGAGTTTGGAGGAAAAGAATAGTGGAAGCTTAATTTTTTAAAAACACTGCAAAAGTGACTTCAGTGTGGCTAACAGACTGTGAGCACAGAACCAGTCTACAGGACCAGGTTCTGTTCAGTACAGCTGGTTGGGTTCGCAGCAGGGCTGGGCATTTATCGTACCATGTATCACTTATTGCCATAAATTTCGCAATAAGTTGGTTTTGATTCAATCTTGTCACAATAAATTGCAATTCCAAGTGTTACAGACTAGTTCCACACAATATCATAATAAAACTTTAAGTCCATATCGCCCACTTCCAGTTCAAAGTTCATCTGTTTGACTTTTTATTGGTGTTTTTATTTCTATGCTCTACAGCAGCAGAAAACCCCCTGAACCACATGTTGAGAACCCCAAACAGGTTTCCAGGTGATTCTCCAACAAAAACACATGGAAGCAGATCATAGATCAGAATGTTCAATTACCAACTGGAATAATAATAATAATAATAATAATAATAATAATAATATAACCAGAATCTGCCAGCATGATTGGTAACTCCACCCATCCAACATGGCTGACAAACTGATTTCAGTTGAATGTGTAGTCATCAGTCAAATAAAAAGCATTAGGTTAGGGCTACAGATAACGATTATTTTAGTAATCAATCTATCGATTATTCTGACAATCAAATATTTGTATAAAATAAATTGGTGCATTCTTAAGATATTTAATTGAACCGCCTAATCTTATATTATACAATATTAGAAATGCATAAGATAATGCAAATAAAAAATAATTCAATTCCTTTTCAAATAAGGAAGTATTTCCTAAAATGTAATAACAGCATTTCTTTAGTGAATGATTGATCATTGGTAATGAAGAACACAACTGCAGCTAAAATCTCCTAACATCAAGATGGGAAGAGCTCAGCGCTTTCAGCTTGTGTAGAACTGATGTGGAGAAATGTGAATCTGCAGACTGGTTCAGTCTCAAATCTGCCCACCTGGAAGGTGATCTTTGACCTCAGTCCTAGGACTCCTGCTGCCTCTGACAGGGTTTCCTCCAATACTAAACTTTAGCCCATCCTGACCTTTAACCTGGTTAAGGTTCAGGATGTGGATTCACTGCTCTGTGAGGCAGAAGCTCAGAAGTTTAAAAGCTTCAGCTCAGAGGAAGAGCTGTGTCATGAAGGCGATGCTAGGTCCTCCCAGGCGTTTTGGACAGCTGAGTGGTTGCCATGGAGACTTAAAGATTCCTCAAATATGCATGAAAGAATCAAGGCAACACTCCAGGTACGTTTTTGATGAGGGAGTAACATAAGATGACGTGAAGCTCAAAAAAGATATTTTAAAATATTTGTATGTCAGACGGACTCTCCTTGTTGTGCATCCACAGAATCAGTCATACTGAAAGTAGATGACATACACTGGATTTTCTTTGTTGGTGTCAGGGTAAATGGGGCTGGATGGGAATGTGTTCAGTCTGATTTGAAACCGTTCTTCCCTCCAGCAGCTCTCAGACATTTGGATGGAAACTTTCCTGATCAATGTTTTGAGACGTGAATGCTGCAGACATCCAAGCAGTTCCTGCCTGCAGGCCCAGTAACAAAAGCAGGTTGGGGGTGTGAAGAGGAGCTGGAGCACCTGTGGGCAGAAATAGAACGCAACATTAACCTGGTTTATGCTGACGTGGCTGCAAATCTGACCAAAGCTATTACAGACTTCATGCTCCTAATGTTACTCTGCTGACCTTCTACTGCAGTCAGCCTTTCCTTCAGGAGACGAATGTCCTTCCATCATGTCATCTTCCTCCTAACAAGCTGCAGGTAGGGGGCCAGAGCCCCAGGCTGTTTCTGACCTGTAGCCAGGGGGCGCTGATGACTGTATCTGATCTGGTGCTGAAGAGATGAAGAAGCTAATTGCTGCAGTGTGTTCAGGTGTGTCTGTTCAGTGTGAGGCACTTCAGAACCAAATGTCAGCGTGTGTGTGTGGGAACACGAGTGAATGAAGTTATGCAAAACCTGCTCTAAGCTGTAAACAATGAGCTCCTGTGTGTTCATTCAGGTTCAAAGGTTAAACCCTGGGTAGAGTTGCTTCTCCTTTAAGCATTCAGTTTTTTGTGACTGCTCCTGCAGCAGTCTGTGCACTAAGAGGCGGTCCCTCTGACGGCAGCGATAGTGACAGTGTTTCCTCACAGCGACGTGCTGCTGAACGGAGCAGCTCAGATCAGACGGATGGAAATGATAACACTAAACTCTGATTGGGTCAAAGATTCTCATTATTGGTCAACTTGATTTGGCTGGTTTAATATGTTAATTTTTGAAACTGTGCAAATATCAGAAAATATAATTGTCATCTTTTTAAAAGAGTTTAGTTTTTCTTTATCTTAAAATATTAAAATGGGAATATTGAAGTTGCAGTTTAAAAATTCCAACAGATTTCCTTTGCTGTAGTAAACATATGTCAAACATTAGAGGATGTTTCTTTTTTTCAAAGGTTTGTGGCTCTAGAAGCATTTGATTTAGCCTTTAGGGAAGCTTTAATAAATTCTAATGCCAAGAGATTATATCAGGTTCCTGCATAGAAGCAGGAATGGCAATCAGTTCAGATATTGATCAATGCTGCAGCATCCATTCTAGAAACTTCTAATGAACCCAGTTAAAGTACAGAAACATAGCTTCAGTTACATTTCCAGGTTGTTGGACTCTGATGGAAGGTTTGCCCTCTGACCTTGTGTGAACTGAAGCCAATCAGGACCGGTTGTGTGTGTGTGTGTGTGTGTGTGTGTGTGTGTGTGTGTGTGTGTGTGTGTGTGTGTGTGTGTGTGTGTGTGTGTGTGTGTCTCGACAGTGCCGGCCCTAAAGGAGACAACATCTATGAGTGGCGGTCCACCATCCTGGGCCCCCCGGGCTCCGTGTATGAGGGAGGAGTGTTCTTCCTGGACATCGCCTTCACACCAGACTACCCCTTTAAACCCCCCAAGGTAAGGATTCTACACAATACACACACATTCACTAGATCAGAATATTACTGAAAGGTCTGTTTAGTTCACAAAATTCACCAGAACCATTATAAAGATTACAAATTGATTTCTATTAGTTATGAAGATTAGCCCTCGTAGCTAGTGAAAAGATAAAATTTAAAATTAGAAGATTACATCAGACCAATTTTGAAAACTATTAAAACTGGAAACATGGATGGAGGCATGTCATGTTGGCATATTTTGCTGGACGATACATTCTCAAAAAAAAATTCTTGAAAATGTTCAACTTTTTAATTTTTTTGGCTGAATTAAATGTATTTTTCTATTTACATTGCCCCTATTATGCCATAGTGGGTAGAAGAATTTCATAGAGCCCATAAGCTGCATTTATTTTAGATGTGTAATGTGTGGGTTTTCCACCAGAGGGCACACTTCATCCTTAGAAAAAAAACTTTCAAAGTGTGAAATTGTGGCAATTACCTTGTAGGACTTGGTCATGACAGTCCAGTCTGTCGGATCAGACTGGTTTGGACTCTGATCCGGTTCTGAGGTGGAACAGAACCAAACAGGTGGTTTGTTTCTGTGGAGTTTCACGGTTTTTCACAGGGGCGTTGTGTGTGTCATCAGGTGACGTTCCGCACCAGGATCTACCACTGCAACATCAACAGCCAGGGTGTGATCTGCCTGGACATCCTGAAGGACAACTGGAGTCCTGCCCTCACCATCTCCAAGGTCCTGCTGTCCATCTGCTCCCTGCTCACTGACTGCAACCCTGGTGAGAGATCTATAGCACTCAACACTTTCTCTGATGACATTCAGTGGTTCCCCCCATCACTGGTCCACACTGATGTTGTGCTTATGTTTTGACAGCGGACCCCCTGGTGGGAAGCATCGCCACACAGTACACCACAAACAGACCAGAACACGACAGGATAGCCAAACAGTGGACCAAACGCTACGCCACATGATCAGCAGAGCGGCCGCTGCTGGGACAACTGGGGGGTTGATTTGTAGCAAAGGTGTGTGTGTGTATGTTTGGGGTGGGGGGATTTTTACCTTGCAGCTAAAGTCTTAACTTGTTTATTGTATTTTAAATTGTCTGCAGCCCGACTGTAACCCCATGTTGTAGCCTGAGCTCCAGGATGGCTGCTTCCTGGAGTCGCCATGACTACCAGTCAGATGTTTGGTGTTTGCTTCTCCTCCAGAACGTGAAGTTGATTCACTCATGTAGACATGTTTAGGTGTGGATGGATGTTGGTTGTGATTTGTGTTCGGACTGTTCCGTTTCTCCCTTTGAAAGAATTAAACAAAACCAAGAAGTCCGGTGCGATCGTCTCTTTATTGTGATCCGGTACAGAGAGCATCATTAGCCCACTCTGTGCTCTAGCAGCACGTTCAATGCTAACACGCTAACACGGCTCATTCACCCCGACGCCATTCTCACATCAGGGAATGTGGCTCATTAAAGTGACAAATATAAATTAGTTAAAAAATAAATATTTCATCTAAACACTGATTATTTCTACATTGAAGTCTAACAGAAATAAGCAGCCTGGTCAAAACACACACACACACACACAGCAACCATTCATAGAGTAAAGGGAGTAGCAGGAAGGTTATTGCTGCCAGGCTGTGATTGGTGGACATGAACCGGACTGAGAGCTGAGTCCTACCAGAGGAATATCGCTTTTGTTATCAATGATGAACTTTCTGCAGCTCATCTACTCAATCTAAATCATTCTTTCTTCCACTGATGAGTCTATTAAACTCCTAGCCTTCCCATGAAACATGTCTCTGAATAACAGGGCTCTTGAAGGGACTGGTTCCCCGTACCAAAGTTATAAAACCTCTAAAATCTGCCCTCAAACTGTCCTTGAAGTCCCAGAACCATTTCTTCTTTATTATTTCCTTTATTTAAGAGAATAATAGAGCAGAGCAGGACAGCCTCAGCCCACATGTGGCTGCAGGTTGCTGACTAGTTAGCCAACAGCAGCCAACTAAAAAGAAACACAAGTTTGTTTGCAAATAGCAGTACCTGTCATAGACAGAGGATTAGAGCCAGGCTAAGAAAAATAAATACGTTTACAAGAATAAATTTGTAATATTGCAAGAAAAAAGTCGTACATCAGTGAAGTCTAAGTAATGCAAGAATAAAGTACGACAAAAAAGTCATGAGAATAAAGTCAAAGACATGAAAAAAAATCTAATACGAGAATAAAGTTGTGATATTCGGAGACTGTTGTAATTTTATGAGAACACAAACACAAAAAATGAATTCAAGAATGCTGAGCATCTTGTGAAGTTATACTTTGGTCTCCATTCTCCAAATGGGACATCCTTCATCTTTTAACACATCAGCATCCAAATATCATCAGTAGCAGGACTTGTGCAAACTGACTATTTTGAAGAAAATCCTCACAGACTAGACGAGTTGCTCGCCTGAAGTCTTGATAATTTTATCATAGCTTTCACTTATTTAAACAACATTTTCTAGTTATTTTACCACTTTCTTCTGGCAATATTCCATCACAAAATGACTTTACTTCTTGTAATTGAAAAAAAATAACCAATTTTTTATTCTGGTACTAAGACTCTGTTGTACCTGTCCCTCTTGTGGAGGCAACACTGAGACCTACAACTGGTCAGACAGCCTGACTAACAGCATGTTAGCCTATAGAAACAATACTAACCTGCTGAATGAACACTGACAATTACCAGCTGCTTTTAATTTATCTTACAATCAAAATAATGAAACTCGAGTTAACATCACTATCAGTGCAGTCCAGGTTTAAAAACAGCTACATTTTGCTTTTAAGTCATTTAAGTGTCATCACACCAGCCCAGGCTGAACTGGGACTGGCCTCCTGGTTCAGCAATATTCTGATCACAACCTTTAAAACACGCCGCCTTGCAAGCAGCCGCTCACACGTCTACACCAGGGTCAGGCCTCTCAGTCCAGCCATCTCTACGGTTACCAGCTCTACTGATAGCAGCAACTCTGGATCATCCAGCAGGGGGCAGCAGAGTCCCTTTTAGGGATTTGGATGCTCAAAGCTCAAACTGGATCAGTCTCAACCTCAGCCTCACGCCATCAACAGCAGGAGGAAATTAATTAGCTGCAGACATGAATATTAATCAGAAATCTACTCACTAATATCAGTTCACATATTGCACTATGATTTCTATTACAGCAACCTTAGGGGGACAGGAAGCTGCTCTACCTGACCAACCACATGCTGCCATGTTTAAGAATCAAAGAATCAAGCCTGTATGCAAGATGGTTAACACTGCAGAGGAGTGTAAACTGGTTGAGTTGGGGGTCCGGGTGGGCGGGGCCTCTCAGATGTCATTAGAGGCTGTGCCTTTGCTTTTGCGTCCAGGCAGAGGGAAGGCCGACTTGCTCTGCGGCTGCGTCAGCCGGCTGGTCAGCTGGATGAAGGGCTCAATGAGCGAACCGCGCTCTGTCACGCTCACCTCCCACAGCTTCACCTTCTCCCCCCGCGCCCACTGCTGCGCCGCCTCCTGCTCCACCTGACGGAGCTCGGTCAGGTCGCTTTTGTTCCCCAGGACGATGATGGTCACCTGGCAACACAACACATGTTTAGTAAGCCTATGTGGAGCACTGCTCACAGAAAGCTCAGCAACCTAGCAAGCAGCACATGTAACTCTCAGATCAGGTCTTAGCACATGCGTGATGATCCTACGGCTTCAAGAGCGCAGGGTAGGAACCTCTGTGGTTCTATGGCAGGCCATTTTACCATTTAGTCAGAGTGTAACCAGAGATAACGCAAATACGCATTTTATCTGGTCAAAATATAATTCGATTAAAGACGTACTGTTATGTAAAATCAACTTTTTTAACCTTTACATCATGTTAGAATTTTATTCACTCATCAAAAACACACCTGGTGTGTTGCCTTGATTCTTTCATATGTTCCCTGTGAAAAACGCCTGGGAGGACTTAGCCCCGCCTTTGAGGCGCAGCTCCTCCTCAGAACGGCAGTTTTCAAACTTCTGCCTCACAAAGCAGCTCTTTTCACCATTCCACTGGATGAAGAGTATCTGTTAGCAACAACAGATACAGTCTTGCCACAGATTCCCTGGTTTAGGTCTGAACTTTAAGTAGGCCATTCTAACAAATAAATACGCTTTAATCTAAATGATTCCATTGTACCTGTTTTAAGCTCCATCCATCTTTCTGTTAATTCTAAGCAGCTTCCCTCTCCCTGCAGAAGAAAAGCATCCCCAGTGCATGATGCTGTCACTACCATTCAGATGGTGTATTCAGGGTAAGGTGCAGGGTTATGGTTTTCCTCTTGCTGGCGTACACAAAAGAGCAATAGCTTTCTGCAGCTCCTCCAGAGTTATCTCTGCAGGTCATCCTCTCTCTGGTCAGATGATGGATTGATCAAAACTCTAGGAAATGTTCAAAGCTTGGGATGTTGTTGTAGAACCTAACCCTGCTTTAAACTCCTACACACTTTTCTCTCTGACCTGTTGGCTGTGGTTTGACCCTGTATCAGAAGTATTTTTGAGGTGAGGTGTAAGTGCAGCCAACAAGCATCACCTCCTTCTTGTCTCTGGACTTGTCGATTTCCTTCTTCAGGAAGTCAATTTTCTTGAAGGACTCCAGGCTGTCGACACTGTAAACCAGCACGAAGCCGTCGGCCACAGAGTAGTAGTGCTTCGGGAGGTCTTGAGTGTCTTGAAGTCCTTTTGTGTCGTAAAGCCTCAGCTGCTCCTTCACACCTCGATCGGTCTCCACCGAGGCCACGTACACGTCCTCCTGCGTCTCACTGGACTCAGAGCCTGGACACCAACAGGAAGACACAGCCAGTCTTTCAGCAGCAATAACAACACTGTCCCACACCAATGCTATCACATTAGGGCATATTAGGACCACTGCAGATAAAAAAGTAAATAAAAAAAAATTACATATATATATATATATATATATATATATATATATATATATATATATATATATAAAATCGCTGAAATTTTCTTGGAAAAATACCCCTGTAAATTTACGCCAACAAAAGCTCAGAAATGTGAGGTTAATCTCAGAAATTTTCTAGAAAAAAATACATGAAAACATCGGACTTACAAAAAAGTCTAAATGTTCAATTTTTCAAAATAGAAATGTTCACGTTTTATAGAAAATTTCTAAGATTATTCTCTAAATTTCCGTGTTTTTGGCGGAAATATACTCTTATTTAAAAAAAAATCTACATAGGTCCTAATACGCCGTCATAGTTTCCTACCAGCTGCGTCGCACCTGAATTTCCCTGTTGAGGGATAGTAAAGGATATGTCTATTTTATTCAGTATGATATTTTTAATCTGTACAAACACAGGCTGTGCTCAGTTAAAATGTCAGTTACTGTATTCTCAAGTAGGTCAGTGAAGTTTAACGTAATATTTCATGTAAATAAAGGAAAAGTCGCTGTAATTAGTGTTTGTTGCCTGGGAGTCAGAACCCTGCTTACCCACACAGTGGTTTCCATACAGCAGCTGCTCCAGAATGGCTGTTTTCCCAACCGCTGCCTGGCCACACACCACCACTTTACAACCTTTTCCCATTTCGAGCCTGGGTTGAGAGAAGATAAAGCGGGTCCTTACTGACGGTCACGGCTGGTTGGCATGTTCCACTTGTATTCACACGAGAAAAACTTCCTTTTAAAGAAGCAGAAAAGCTCCCATCTAGCAGCAAGTACTCTGTTTCCAGCTAGCAACTTAGCATTAGCGTCTCCTGCTGCGTGATATAAACACACCAATAAAAGTAGAGCTACGAATAAACTTTTTGTTCACGATATCTACACATAAAATAAATTTGTCAAGGTGAACGAAGCCGGAAATTGTCTGTAAAAGCACAATAAAAAGCCGGTGTATCCATTCTGTAGCTACATTGGCTGTTTGCTCACAGCGCATGCGCGTAATGTGAAGTAGATATTTTAGCCCGTACATCATGAAGACGTAATTTGATTTAATCAAACGAAACAGTAAAAGTAGTTCATAAATAGAAAAGCATAAAAAGAATAATAAAAAAATATATATACATAAAGTGAATAATTGAAAAACCACATTTCCCATGAACACCGGAAAGGAAACGTACTGCCATAAAGCATGCTGGGTAAAATCTCTCTCTCTTTCCGGCTGGTACGCCATCAAGTAAGCTAGAAATCCCATACTTCTGAAGCAAACACAATCCACAAAAATCATTGTTTATATAGATTCATCTGCCTGTCCAACTTAGGGGATAGATTCGGATGTTCGTTATTGTCTTTACATGTCGGCTATTTTGTGATAAATATTGTGAATTCTGTGATTAAAAGTCTTTAGTTGGACGTGCATACTGGTAGCCATTAGCATTCTTGTTGCTGAAGCGCTAGGTGCAAGATTTGTTTAAATACAGAACATTTTAATTGTACCCTGATTTCGTTGTCTTTTTATGGGTTATAGTTTGTGGCGCAGTGTCCTAAATGTTAACCTCGAGAAAGTTGGTGGCGCTAAGCTAAGCGGCTAACACTGCGGTTTTATTTGTAGCATGTAGTTGAACGTGGATCAGTTATCCATTGGCAATAGAACACATTGATTCCGATTATTGATGTTTGTTAGGTACTTCATCATATTTGAAGTACCTAACAAGCACAAAGCTATATCTGTATGACTTTGTGCGTTAAGGTGTGTGTAAAAAGAATGAGCCATGTTGTGAGGAATCTGACATCAGACTGTATGAAGCCATGTGTAGTCCCAGGCTTCAGATTACAGCTAGTCTGATTTCTTTGGAACTCTTTAAGCTGCCATGTCTAACTGCAAAGTTCGGAGTTGACATTGTCTGAAATATTTCTCTCCTTTAGGTAAGTCAACATGGGAGCCTATAGGTATATGCAGGAGCTGTGGCGCAAGAAGCAGTCTGATGTGATGCGCTTCCTGCTCCGTGTTCGCTGCTGGCAGTACCGTCAGCTGTCCAACCTCCATCGGGCCCCCAGACCCACCAGGCCTGACAAGGCTCGCAGGCTGGGCTATAAAGCCAAGCAGGGTGGGTACTTCCCCATGGACTTAATGTTGACCGCTCATCATCGGTGCTAACTTTAACTATGCTCTGTTTTCGTTCAGGCTACGTCATTTACCGCGTCAGAGTGCGCCGTGGTGGCCGCAAACGCCCCGTCCCTAAGGGAGCGACCTACGGCAAGCCGGTGCATCATGGTGTGAACCAGCTCAAATTCGCCCGCAGTTTGCAGTCCACTGCTGAGGTATGAGAACAAGCTGCATTTCACCAACCTGGTCCCAACTATCAGTCCAGCGTCGTGTTGCAACGACACATTGACATGGAATAGATGTCTAGTTCTGTCATTTCCATTTGATAAAACAAGTTTTAGAGCTCAGAGTTAACCAGAGGAGGCCCAAGAGAAAAACAGCTCTTATTCATCACAACTACTCCAGGCTCAACACTTTATAGCTATTTGACCTTTAACCCTGAAAGACCCAGACAAAAAATATATTTCAGCAAGCTAGGTGGTTTTGTTGAACAGTAGAGGTGAAAATGTGTTCAGATATTTTTTTACTTTGCTTTTGTAAAGTTTTATGAAAAGATAATATTGAATATAGTACAAAATTATTTGGGTATTTTGTACAAATATTTCTCAGAAATAAGAACTACACACATAAATTCGCCCTGATTTCTTGCATGTGAAATGGATCTTATCTACTTATCTTACGGACTCACTGGGACATGTTTGCACATAAACGGTTAATATTAGTTATCCCACTGGTCCAACTTAGCCACTTTGTCAATATATTTAATAACTTTCGGGACTTAAAAAAATTTTCAATCGGCAGGTCAGGCTTTCTAATAATTTGTTATCGACCAGAAAACTCCAATCATTACAATGTTGAAAAACATTGTAATGATCATCCAAAGATAAACTGGAAATACATTTAGCTCCCTTGTGGTTCAGTGAACATCCTGCTCAGTCCATGTGTTTCAGGGTGTGGTATACTGTGACCTGGCGGTGGGACTCATCTGCAGATTTCTCATCCACATAATTGAAGACTGAACAGTAGGGGGTCAAGTTCTCTAAGTTTCGGTTAAAAAAAACAAGAAAAGTCAACTTTTGTAAATAAATCTTCTTTAGTTTGAATTGGAAATATTGTAATATTGCAGCAGTGGTTCTTACAGGGTTAGACCTCATCTGCTGGTTTATTACAAAGCAGTCTATTGTTCAAAGTAAGTATTTATGGTGGGCCATGTACACCACATGACCTAACCATTGAAACAAACTGGAATTTGTTCAATTTATCCAACGAGAACAGATGGGAAGTAGAGACATGACTGATCATTTAAACTGTCCTGGAGAAATTAAATCTGCAGTTTTTAAACAGTTCAGTACACAACACAAAAATGAACTCTTAAAACAAGGGAGGAAATTAAAGGGAACCAATGTTTATATAAATGAGCATCTAACCAAACTAAACGCAGATATAGCAAGACAAGCACGTTTTCTCAGGAAACAAAAGAAAATACAATCAACATGGACCTCAAACTGCAGAGTCTATATCAAATTGAACGGTTCACCGGAAGAAGCCAAGATACTGTTCATCAGAAAAATTGAAGAGTTGGATAAATATCAGTGAAACAGGATAACCGGGTAACCATGATCAACTTTCTGAAAACCAGTGATGATAAGAAAATATACATATGAACATAGACACAGATATTGACCCCGACAACAATTTTCTTGATTATTTGAATGACAACTGCCATTACTATACTGATGAGAACTATAACCAATGCTATAATTCGGACCAAGAAATGTCAATTATTCACTTTAATAGCCGTAGCCTTTATGCAAATTATGACAAAATAAAAGAATATTTACATCAACTAAAAAGGTCATTTAGCGTCATAGCAATAACAGAAACCTGGCTCACCTCTGAGAAGGGAGCAGATTTCCCACTGGAGGGGTATGAGTTCAATTACATTAACAGAAAGAATAAAAAAGGTGGAGGTGTTGCTTTGTACATTAAGAATGATCTAAAATATAAGGTGCTAGAAAAAATGTCAGTGTCAATTGATGAAGTTATGGAATGCATTACTATTGAAATCCAATTTGAGAAGCAGAAAAATATAATGGTCAGCTGTGTGTACAGAGCACCGGCATCTGATACTGACATCTTTACAAATTACATGGAAACATTGTTTGCTAAGATGCATCAAAAGGTAATTTTCATCTGTGGAGACTTTAATATTGACATGTTGAATCCACATATGGCTAAAAGTACATCTAACTTTATTGATTCTATACATAGTTTAGGTTTATATCCACTAATTACTAAACCAAGTAGAATAACAACACAGAGTTCAACCCTGATTGACAATATATTTACTAATTATATGGAAAGTAAATTGAGAAGTGGACTTCTTATAAATGATATCAGTGACCATCTACCAGTGTTTGTTATACTTGAAGATGTTTGCAGAAAAATAAACAAGGTCACAAATATCACTTACAAAAGAATAATATCAGAGGACTCAATAAGAGCATTAAGAAACGATTTACAATCACAAAACTGGAAAGTGTTGTATGAAGAAAGAAATATTGATAAGGCTTTTGACATATTCACCAAAATATTTAAAGCATTTTATGATAAAAACTGTCCAATTGTAACTTGTAATTACAGGCAAAAAAACAAACATAAGCCTTGGATTACAAAAGGCATACATAATGCATGTAAGAAAAAGAATAATCTATATAAACAATTTATAAAATATAAAACGGTTGAAGCAGAACAAAAATATAAATCTTATAAAAATAAATTAACTATTATTATGAGAAAATGCAAAACAGATTATTATTCTAAAATATTAGAAAATAATAAACTAAACATTAAAGGAATTTGGAAAACTTTACATAGCTTGATAAGAAAAAATTCTTCTAATACTACTCACCCTAAATATATTATTTATAATGATAAAACCCTGAATGAAAAAGTTGGGATAGTAAATGGATTTAATGGATATTTTGTAAATGTAGGGCCTACGTTAGCAGAACAAATAAATAAATCAAACCCACTGGATGTGGATTCATCGGAAATATGTATTAAACAAAATACATCTATGTACCTGAAACCAGTAGACAAAATTGAAATTAAGGAAATAGTTAATCAATGCAACAATAAAAAAATCAATGGACTGGAAGGACATTAACATGTCACTTATAAAACAGATAATTGATGATGTGGCAGATCCTCTAACTTACATCTGCAACTTGTCATTCATATCTGGAACATTTCCAAATGCAATGAAAATAGCGAAGGTTATTCCTCTATTTAAATCTGGAGATAAGAATATAATTAGTAACTATAGACCAGTGTCTCTTCTCTGTCAATTTTCAAAAATACTAGAAAAAGTTTTTAGTAAAAGGTTAGATAATTTCATTGAAAAGCAAAACATTCTGACTGATTGTCAGTATGGTTTTAGAGAAAAAAGATCAACTTCGATGGCACTGATGGCATTAACAGAAGAAATTATAGACAATATGGATAAAAAGAAATTTGCAATTGGTGTATTTCTGGATCTCAAAAAAGCTTTTGATACCATCAATCATGACATGTTATTAAAAAAACTGGAAAGGTATGGCATTAGAGGGGTGCCATTAAACTGGATTAGGAGCTACATTGAAGAAAGGAAACAATTTGTAGAATTAGATGGTCAGAAATCAGACTTACTCAACATAACTTGTGGAGTTCCGCAGGGATCAGTTTTGGGACCCAAATTGTTCATTTTGTATATAAATGACATAGTCAAAATATCAAATCTTATAAAATACATTATATTTGCAGATGATACAAGTATCTTCTGTACCGGAGAAAACATTCAACAACTCTCTAAAGTGATTAACACAGAAATAGAAAAATTACAGCATTGGCTCAATAACAATAAATTATTTGTAAATTTAGATAAAACCAAATTTATGATATTCGGAAACAATAAAAAACAGGAAAATAATCCAATTAAAATATCAATTGACAGTGTTAATTTAGAAGAAGTACATGAAATAAAATTCTTGGGTGTCATATTAGATAATAAATTCAGCTGGAAAACACACATCGGACAAGTAAAATCTAAAATAGCCAAGAGTGTTGCTGTTATAAGAAGAATTAACTTCGTACTAGACTATAAAGCTTTGTTTATTCTATATAACACACTCATTGCACCACATCTGACATATTGTGTGGAAGTCTGGGGGAATACATACAAAACAAATTTACAGCCATTATACCTCTTACAAAAACAATCCATCCGAATATTACATAAAGTGGGATACTGGGAACACACAAACCAGTTATTTATTAAATCAAATATACTGAAATTCTGGGACCTGGTAATATTTAAAACTACACAATTCATGTTTAAGGTCAGACATCAAAAACTTCCACACAGTATACAGGAAATGTTTGCTGACAGAGAGGGTGGTTATTATCTAAGAGGTGAAGGATATTTTAAAAAACAACATATTAGAACAACCAGGAAGAGTTTTTGTTTATCCGTGTGTGGAGTAAATGTCTGGAATGGATTGAATGATGAGTTAAAACAAATTACAAATGTAAACCAATTTAAAAAGCTGATTAAAGCAGAGCTCATTTCAAAATATGCTGTATAAGATGTTAAATATCCAATAGGCTATAATGTAATTGATGATATAAATAGTACTTAAAATAATTTTGTATAGTTATACATGATGAAAAAATGGAAAAATTTCTCTTTTTGATGTTATGACAGTTCATTGAAAATACATTGACAAGTAGGAAAGGGGCAGGACATTATAAGATGTATCTTCTACCTGCTCCTTTTCGAACAGAAAATTTTGCATGTCACATGGGCATAATAATTTGTTTCATATTTTATTTCTTAAGTTTGTTTCATTCCATTTTATTTTATTTTCTTTTTGATTGTTTTAAAGTCTGTTCGAAATAAAAAAATAAATAAAAAAATAAATAAAAAAAATAACAATGAAGGTTATAAAAGATGACTGAAGTAGATGTCTAGCTTTAAAACCTGACTGGACGTCCTGCTCACTTCAGCCTGGAAGATCTCCAGTTGGTTTGTGTAGCTGAAATTTGTAACGGCAACAAAAGATTCACCATAACCATTCGATCTAAATCCACAGGTTAGTTATTGATATACAAATTCCAAGAATAGAGCGGCGGTGTCTCTTTGCATATTTAGCGTTGTCGCAGTTTCATTCCATGCACCATGCATGTGGCACTGCCTCTGTTGCTCTACATCGTACATGTATTCACATCTACTTGAAGCTTGTTTAATGTAACAACATTTTAGAAGGTAAAGATGTGGTAAGGGCATTAGACTGTTAAAACTCAATGAACCAATAAGATAAACATTAAGTCACATTTAAATGACTTTAGACTAATAGAATTACTTAAACTGTAAAACCAGATACAGGCCACTTTCTAATTCTACCGTAAAACCTTGTTGCTGAAATGGAAACCAGTTTTTAGTAGAATGATTTTTTTTTTGTGTGTGGTCACGGGTAGGCAACAGTAATAATCTTATTTATAATGCTCCTTGATGTCAAACTGAGATCTCAAAGGTCACATTCACATGCCAATGATGGCTAGTTACTGTATAGCAGCTACAGCTGCCCTGGCAGGCTGACAGAAGCAGCCTGGGAATCGAACCATTGACCCACAGATTGTTCATGCAAGATCTTCCTGAATGATTTCACACGTTGGTTTCATAACTGGTTAGGCTGGGTGATATGGACTACAAGTTTCATCACAATATTTTGTGGTACTGTTGTGATAAGTGACAATAAGAACTATTTGATAGTACTTTGGCACAGTGTCTTCAGTTTCAGCAACCACACACACACACACACACACACACACACACACACACACACACACACACACACACACACTGCTGCTGAAAAACATTCCCTTCTGTAATGTGCTTCGTTAGGACACCAGTCACATGAAGAAGTCTGATTTATGTCACTAAAACTGTACAGTAACTGTATTTATTTACATTTTCAAAATATTTTGATTTATTGATACTTTACTGAACAATTGGAGAAAACAGTAAAACCGACATTTTTGTTGTTCTTGTTAAACATCAATTAGAATTTTTTGTGACAGAATTAAATCAGAGTTCTTATAATAAATTAATCACAACAAAAGATAAACGATGTGACTTATCAACCTCTACTCTGAAGGAAACATTTTAGGTTAAGATGAGCAGCATCTCTAAAACTGAGCAAAATATCAGCTTTAGCAGGGTTGTGTTTTTTTCTTAATCTGATGCAGGTTGACATGTAATGACCTCTAAACACTTATTCCTGATACAGTGACACAAAAAGCAGCACAACCGTCATGATCCTTGTAGAATTTCACTCTGGTGTAAATATTTCCTCCCTGCTGGAAGAAGCAGAGTTTGATTCTGTGACATGTTGGAACCAAAACGCTTTGGGTTTTTAAGCTTCTCAGTTTGTGTTGACAGTATTAAATGATCGTCAGGTTAACTGTTACTGACGTGAGTCCGTCCAGCTCAGAACTGCCCTCAGTAGGATGTTCTCTGGAATCTCTAAAGCATCATCTCATCCTTTTAATATAAAGTTAATCTGCAGCAGCTTAGTGTCATTTATCAGCCACAAAGCAGGAACATGTCAGGGTCTGGACTTTATCTATGCTCTTTCTGCATCTGAGTTTCCTGTGTTGATAACTGTTTCCTGGACGGTTGTGTGGTTGTCCCCTCAGGAGCGCGCTGGTCGTCACTGTGGAGCGCTGCGAGTTCTCAACTCCTACTGGGTGGGCGAGGACTCCACCTACAAGTTCTTCGAGGTGATTCTGATCGACCCCTTCCACAAGGCCGTCAGACGCAACCCGGACACCCAGTGGATCACAAAGGCCGTGCACAAGCACAGGGAGATGCGCGGCCTGACCTCTGCAGGAAAGAAGAGCCGCGGCCTGGGCAAGGGCCACAAGTTCCATCTGACCATCGGAGGCTCCCGCCGTGCCGCCTGGAAGAGGCGCAACACCCTGCAGCTGCACCGCTACCGCTAGGCCATGTCACACACGTCTGTACATTAACCCGAATAAAAACTGTCCTTTTTATGGTCACTATGGTCACTACTGTCGTCTTTGACTTCTTAACTCTGAAACATTCAGCCTGGTCGGTGGGTGGGAGGAATAACAGGATGGAATAAAACAAAAGATAATTTGTGAAAACAGCTGAGGTCTAAGAGGGTATTATTAGTAAAATGAATGGAACTAATTTTAATCTAATAAAACATTATTTGTAACTTTTGTGGCATCCTAAAATATGCCAAGACTATAAAGATTTTATGGGGCTCAACTGCAGGTAGGTAGTTCTTACACTGGATAATGACCACAAATGATCATTTTACATGTATAACTATAGCTTGTGTGCAAAAATTCTACATATTTCTTACCAGTACTAGTAAATGTGTAGAAAATCAAATTTAAATGCCCATGAATTTTAGCCACTGGTCGCTAGGCTACATGATGATTCTCAATTATATTGTCACAGCAAATAGTGACATCATCAGGTGTTCATAGAAACCATTAGATGTACCTGCATGCTAACAGGTTGTGCAGGAGTGGTGATGGGAGTAAACATGGAGTTGGTTTAAAACTGAGCTTTGGTCAGAAGGATGAGAGAAAAATTGAATTTAACACCAAAACAGTTGAGGGAGTTTGTGGAGAAGTACGGTGGAGGCTCAGTAATGCTGTGGGACAGCTTCCATTCCAAATTTATGGATAATTTTCAGCTCTGATACATGAAAGTTGCTGTATAATAAAAATTTTATTTGTCCTTATTCTTCAGGGAACTTTATCTCAGGTACAGCTGAGGTAATGAAGCTTACATTAACATACATCTGCCTGTAAATCCACTGTTAACATGTGAACAGTAAACACTCAGCATGCTTCTTATTCATTTCCTATTATTTTTTTAAAATTTTATATCACAGCACAAACTACCCTCAAAAGGAGAAGGACACACACTTTAACAGCACCTTTGAAAATGATGGGAGTTCTGGAAACACTCCCAACCTGAGGAGACATCTGGTTCCACAACATCCCACCAAACATTCCTCTTTATCTCCTTCAAATTCCTTTTCATATTTTTTCTATTCTCATATCTGTTGAGATGTGAGAATAGATGTGTTGTTCCAGTTGGTAACAACAGGAACTAAGCTTTGAAATTAATTCATATCTGAAATTCTTTTGAATATTTGCCCTCAGTTCTCATCCAAATTTCAAACCAAGTGTGAAGTGCTTTGGAGTCCTCTGGACTTGATGAAGTGCTACACAAGTACAGAACACTCACCATCAATGTTGCCATAGCACTGAGTGTGAACAAATAATAGTGTTTTCTAATAATTTTTAAGATAACCTGAGTGTCCTGCTCCTGAGAGAAAATATACCTCACCTTTGTTAGACAATGTGGCAACAACTTTTAAATAATCTGATCCTTTAAAATAAAATTACAACATTGTCAATACCACAAAAGAAAAAAAGTTGATCACAAATTGAGGTTCTGGTTCATAGTGTTACTAGAACATGCTGGACCTGCAGTGGAGTAGATCAGAAGACAGAGTTTAAATTCAGTTGAAAATGTGTTCAGATGCTCTCCATCAAATCTGCTGTTTAGTGAAGAAGAATGAGCAACAAGATCTGCAGAAATGCAAAGCAGCTGGAGGAACCGACCTGCAGCTGGATCAGCACTGAAGGTTGGTTCTACAAAGTATTGATTGACCGGGTGCACATCACATTGTTTAAGAATTTTATTTAAATAATAATAATAATAAAAACAGGCATGGTATCATTTTCTTTGACTTAAATATTATGCACTACTTCATGTTGGTCTGTGACACATCATTCCTAAAAAACTTTTTATTAAATTTAAATCCCAGAAAATACATGGATGTTTATTATAGCACGACAAAATTTGAAAAGGTTGAAGGAGTTTAAATACTTTGACCAGTTTTGGTAAATCCCAGTGTTGTTCGTGTGTGTGTGCTAGTGTGTGTGTGTGTGTGTGTGTGTGTGTGTGTGTGTGTGTGTGTGTGTGTTCACCAGTAATTCCATGGATTTCCTCTCCTGCAGATCCCATTCCAGAGGGGACCTTTCCCACTATTTTTATTTTAACCACAAACAATTGAAATGTTTTAGGTCATGATGACAAGACATTCCATGTCACAGCTAGAACAGCGCAGCCTTGAGGCCGACAGACTGAATGGCTGGGAATAAAGACAGATGGGATGAGAATAATGGAAACTCCGTCCTCATTGTTTGCCCTTTACCGGATCTCCTGGGCCACGCTGACCGCTAAACTGTTCTGTCTATAAGCCCAAGCCGTTGAACTTGAACTGATCACTCCTTACAGCTTTCACTGTAGTTATTCAGATATTCAGATGGTTCATGGAACCAAGAATCGCTTGGAGACGAGTCCAGCATGTCACACTGACCCAGCAGGAATGACAGGGAGACGGGCTTCCATCTGGAAGACGGCCGTATGACAACATGAGCATTAGATTAGAAGTCAAGTTTATTTGTATGGCAGCACATTTCATCGGCAAGGAAGTTCAGAATGTGTTACACCATAAAAACATTGTACAGTAACTTAATTATGAAACATGGAATGGACATTACATCAAATACCATCATCAAAATCATCAAGCAAATATACATCAAATAAATTAATTTGATGTATATTAATTTACAATGCAGTAAAGTTTTTACTATCACTTTATCCTATTGTTTCCATAGCAACAGCTGAGAAATTAAAGTTCTTTCACAGTTCACAGTTAGTGATGCTGGAGAAATGGTTTGAGTTGGAACATTTCTGCATAATATCAAGACATAAAATCATCTAACTGGTTTTTATCAGGTCCTATATACACCGCAATTTAATCTGTACTCTTCTCTAATCTGATTTTACACCATCATCCTACTTCTACTTCCTTTTGTCTTCTTTGTGACTTCTGCCAGTAGTAACATCCGGTTGTTGATCACGTGACGCGTGTGATGTGAAAAAGGTGCTTCCATTACAGTTTTATGAAATACATCTGTTTTCATACTGCTGAAAAACCACCTCAGCTAGTGAAGCCGTCAAGAAGAGACAGAGCAGACTGTACATGTTGAGGAAGCTTACACCATCATCTCCTATAAATCTGCTGAAGAGTGTCATCTTTTCTCTAAAAACACTCAACAACCTGGTAAAGTTCTGTTCTGGTGACTGAATTGGAACCTCTGGAGATGATGGTGCAAACAAACAATTCTTCATAAAATGAAAAGACAACCCTGAGCATCCTCCTTATGAGACTGCTATACAACAACATAGTATCTTTAGTTAGAGGCTCCTTCATCTCTGCGGTAATACAGACAGCTACAGGAGATCCTTCCTGCCTACAACAATCGTCAGCTGCAACAACTCTGAAGAAACTTGGATAATAGGAGTTGCAACAACATTTCATTTCCTTTGGGGATTAATAAAGTAGTCTTGAATTTATTTAAATATAAACTGCTAAGGAAGATGTTCAGGTAAAGAAAAATGGAAGACAGAGTTATTATCCAACCCCTGAAGATGTGTGTGTGGTAAAACAGAGGTAGGTTTTAGTCAGCTGTGTCCTCTCATCTCTAATTCATCATATTTAGATCAGAGAAAAAAAAGATTCCTGGGCTCGATGTGCGTCTCTGTAAAGAAAAACATGTCCTGTTTGGACAGACTGGAAATACTCAGAGTTGGACTGTTTACATTGTTGCATGAACACATCAAAATTTATGCTACGGGTGTGAAGAGCTGAGAGTGAACTTAAATGCATCATTATCACCAGGACTGATCCAGGCAGGAGAGTTTCCCTGGAATCTAGTTAAGCCCCAGATTATTCACAGTCCTGGCAGATTAACATTTAAAGTAATATTTTAATAATTCTTCTGACTTGAAACAGTATTCTTGTTTTGGAGTGGTCCAATCCCAGTGAAAGTGAGAAAGACTCTGTGGAGGGAGATAGAGATGAGGGTCATGACAGGGAGGCCTTCCAATGAGCCTTCCATCACCAAAGATCAGAGATTATAAAAGGATTTGTTTCCTGTAAAGAAAACAAAGATTTTTCAACTGATTATTGAGGAGTCCATAAGCTATTTTTTTGACAACTTACAATTTTCAAAACTGAAAATCCCTACATGTCATTTCATGATGTTTATAGCAATGCCTGTTTCATTTCCTGTCAGAAATAAATGGAATGAAAACATTGCAAAATCTAGATGTGCAAGGGTTATGAATAGTTTGGACCACACTGCAAGTTAAATGTGGAAATCTCAAAATATCTTCAGTCATGAACAGAACAGGTTTCAGACCAGTCTGGATCCGATGGTTCAGACTGGTCCATGGAATGAAAATCACTTCAATCTATCTGCACAACCTGTCAAAAACAAGCGCATCAACAATAAAATCTTTGTGTAAAATTACTTGGTTCCCTTTTTGAAGTGTTAGAAGAGGGAGAAAAAATGCGCCATTTTCAATTCAGTCTGTAAATGAGCAACTTGTTGCTTTCTCCGGACGTCGAACCCCCTTGCCAGGAGCCATTGTTCGCTCTGGTGGAAGTATGTCAGTGGGTTACATTGACACCATTGCAGGCTGCAGAGGGAGGAGCCGGTGAACTGGGTCACATGGTTGCCCATTGCTCGCTTCCAGAGCCAGTCTTCCTCACCTGGAGCTGCGCTTGTAATGAACCAGTTTTCGGTGTAGGAAGCTCTACAGAGGACGCTCTGTTTCGGTTACTGGAGCAGAGTGAAAGCGGGACGGAACCTTCCGGCTGAGATAAACCCGGGTTTCGCTGGGGTGTTTTTGTTGCGTCATTGAAAGTCGCTTTTTAAAACTTAGTTATTTATTTTTTTCATTCCTGTGAGATTCTAACTTGGTTGGGTTGTCTCCTCTGGGCTTCCATTCTGTTTTAATGTCCGTGATTTCAGTGTTTTAGCCCAAAGCGCAGTTTTTTGCCCCCCGAACGTTATCTACCAGCGACTCTCTAGTTGCTGAGAACCAAATCAAACACGGCTTCAGCAACGAGGTAGCAGAGGGGCAACTCGCAGGATATGGACATGGACTCGAGCAAAGCTGGTGAGTGTCATTTGAACGCCAAGAGACTGCAGCTTGTTGCTGTCGGTTCAGCTGGACTAAAACTGTCTTGTTTTGCCACTAATTTATTCACGGTCGTATAATAATAATTTATATTTTGGTCCGTATTTACATCCAGAATAAGTGTTGATGGTCGTAGCTTAATGCGGTGTGGTAATATTAAACTGGGTTAGGACTGCCGGGTGGGGTGGGGGTTGCTGTTGTTGGCCGTCCACTTTGCTTTGGCAGCACTGCAGTCTACTCTTCTCACATGGACCCGTCAGCCTAGCCATGTGCACATGTGTTTACGCTTCCCTTACGTCTCCGCTCATTGGTCGAGCTGGGCGGTGACGAAGGCATTACATAATTCACCCCGCCGTGAAGTGTGGGTTTTTGCTGCGGATACACGTGAGACTGCGCGAGGTGACCTAGTTTTCCAGTAGAAGATCATGCTAGCTCCACGTGGGATGCGGCGAAAGACTTCTGAATTTAGTGGTGCATTCAGGGCACATCGGAAATGCTAGACTGAAAATATTATTCAAAGATTTCCAGACTCTTATTCAAAGATTTCCAGTGAAAATATTGTTTGAAAATATTATTTATTCATGTTCTGTGGTGAAAATTGTTTCCACTGTAGTTTTATACACCAGCACAGTTTTAAACGTTATATTTGGTTGAACTTTAAAACTCTACTTTTAAACCCATCTTTAAGGAGAAGACGGTGCTATCGACAAATTTTATTTAGAAAAATGTTTTTTTTTGTTTTTAAAAAAATAAAATAAAACATTAGATCATTTTGTTTAGATAATTTAAGATCTATTTTTACACACTAGCGTTACATAAACCATTTCTTCCGAGCAGACTTTAAATGGAGCATTGTTTTACAGAATTCAGTGTTCCAGTTTTCTTTTTCTTTTTTTTTGGATGGAGTTTCTTAGAATGCATCATAAAATCTTTGCTTTGTCGTTGTGCATTTGGTCTTTTGTATATGCTTGATCGTTGCCTGTTGGAATAAACGTGGACGTACATTTCTTTTCCTGACACTTTGTCAGCATTGAGCCTCTTTATGTGGATTTGATCAGCTGACATTAATACCAGACATTTGCTGAAACAAATGGATTATATCCGGCCTCCTGTTGCATCTTAATTGCTGTGAAACGGTGGTAACTCAAAATGAAATCCATCATAAATAAACCCCTTAAATGCCTCAGAGCACTAATATTGCTCTTTTGAGGCTTTACAATTCGGCTGGTTGCAGTGAAAGTCCAGCCTACCTGCCCCATACACACACACACACCCATGTGAAGCTGACATTATGTAACGGTTGTTATCTAATCACCAAGATGGGCAGGGGTAAGAAATTAGGTCAGCCTGTCATGACTGCCTGGAGGAGGGAATGAGGGTGTGAGGAGACTGGCAACAATATGAGCTTTTTGTGAGCTCTGATCTGACTTCTTTATTTTAAGTGGGTTAGTTCCAGTCAGGGCTGGCGTCTGGGAGTGACTCTCTGGGTTTGGCCTCACCGAGGGGGAGAGGAAGACGGCATCAGCTGGAAGAACTGTTGGAGCTGAACTCCCAGATTTAACAGTGAGGCGCTCAGGAGAGAGCCAGCTAAAGAAACCTAGAGACATTGGATCAATAGAGATTTAATGTGGGATGAGTGAAGAAGCTCATTCTTTCCTAACATTCTGTTGAAATATCAAGGTTTCTCAATATTTACAGGATAAAAGGGAGTAAGATAAAATCACTTATTTATAACAGGAGAACATCAAGTTAATAATATCATACTAGTTTGTATAATGTAATCAATGACATTCATTTATTTGGGTTTTAGAACCAAATCAAAAGCTACGGTGCAGATGCCAATTTCATTTTTCATTTCTCATTTTCCATTATCTGGACTCGAATGAAGTAGAAAACTTGTTTAGGGTGCAGAAGATCGTTGGTGACTTTTGAAAAAATAAAGTATTTCTTCTTGTTTTGCCCCCTAAGACTGTGCTCCTCTATAGTGAGCCACAGTAGCCGTATCGAAATAGTGAAGCAAACTGATGACACCTTTGTCCTAAAGTCAATCAGCAGAAGTTAAGTAACATTTACTGGACAAGTGAGAGTATATGTATATAAAGTAATATGCTTGTAATTACATAATTGAATTGACTAACTACTGTATATATGTATATTAAATAATGCTGAGATGCAGTGGCGTGTACAGACATTTTGAGGGTCAGGTGCTCGAGTGGGTGAGACAAATGGAACTGCTGGCAGAGCTTTGATTGGTCCTCCTGGACAATTTTCTAAATCTTCCTTCAAATGTACATACATTCACATTTACATCTTTATAAATTAAGGATTATATCTTTAATTTAAAAAAGATTAGAACAATTTGAAGCAGAATTTCAGAGACTTACTCCATACCTGCTATAACATCTGCTGAAGCAAAAAAAAAAAGAAATAAAAACTTATATAGTGGAGTGCTGAGAAGCAAGCCGTTTTTTGGGTCTAGGGACATGGGAGGAAAAAAAAACTCCAAACAAGGATGCAATTTAAGTAAGATTAATAATACAACAGAACCCTGACTCACAACCAGGCTTTGTGATGTTATCATGTTGGGCAAAATAGCCAAAATGTTGGGCTCTTGTAATATAGGCTTTAAAATCTTGAAATGATAACTTGGGCCACACACAATACAAGTAAAACATTTTAAAATGGCCCTTTTTTTCTCCAGAGAACAAAGGCTGGGTGCTCTAGCACCACCTGGTGTCTGCCAGCATGTACTTGCTGAGATGGATTGCATTGTAATTTGGTCCCATAGAAACTCCATAGGATTGAAAAGGACTTGGCCTTGTTGCTCCTTTAGTTTCCACATTATGAATCTTTTCAGGCAGTTAAATTAGTTTGTTTTTGTGTGGAGTAAAGTGACAAAAGTAGTCACATTCTTTCAGCCTGCTAACTGGCAGTGTGGAGCAGGAAATGAGAGGAGCAATGTCTGGTCGCTCCTCTTTATCAGGACTCTCATTTTTTTAAAGGTTTTATTGGCTGTAGTGGCATTTATTTGAGAGAGGTCAGACAGGAAGGTGGGTAATGAGAGTGGGGTAAGACATGTGGCAAAGGTCACCAAACTGGGACTCGAACCCGTGACAGCCGCATCGAGGACTAAGGCCTCCACACATGGAGGTGCTTTACCCCTGCGCCACCGCAGCGCCCAAATCTGGGCTGCTATAAAAGGATTTTAAACCTGAGGAGTGGAGCGAGGGAAAGTTTTAATCCCTCCGCGTAGCTGGATGCTGGCATAGAGACACATGGTGATAAATTAAAGGGTTTGGGTTTATTACTTTCCAAGGAGCCACTCTGTCTGGTGGTCTTGTAAAGAGACCTTAAGCTGCCGTTTGTCGTGTTTTCAGTCCATGTCATCTCACAGTGCTACCCTCTACCCCTTCCCTCTGCATCACCAGGAGGCGTGATCGCCTACATCAGCTCCTCCAGCTCCGCCTCCAGTCTGGACTCCTACCACAGCGACTCCTCCAACGGCAGCTACCAGTCGTCCTCGCCTCGGCGTGGCTCCTCGCCCGGCCGAGGGCGGCCGGGCCAGCTGATGGACCCGCCGCTCGCCGTCGGTCGCCAGAAGCTTCCGGGGTCTCAGGGAGGCGGCCGCTCCTCATCCTCGGGAAAATGTGGGATCACAAGTAAGCAGCACACTCCTCCATGCGCTGTGTGGAGCTGCTGCAGGGATCCCTGCGAGGTCCACGGCTCGGTTCTGCTTGATGCAATTCATGCGAAGCTGCAGTTTAGGTTCTTTGAAATAAAATGAAGCATAAAAATATATTGTTATATATATATTATTTCTTTATGTCAGCATTTATTTCCCCCCAGTTTCTATTTCTAAATGATAACCACCGCCTCCCAGTATTCCCAGTGCTTTTATAGTCCAGATGTTCTGGTGAAGTTGTCATGAAATGTGTGTGTGTGTGTGTCTGTTCTGGTGACATGCCTCTCAGAGCCTTTGTGTGTGTGAAAGCAGCAGAGTGACCGCTGTGTGTTTTTGTGCCGATCAGAAATCAACGGCCTGGTGCTGCTGTGTAAGGTGTGTGGCGACGTGGCCTCTGGTTTCCACTATGGCGTCCACGCCTGCGAGGGCTGCAAGGTGAGGATGCCCTCTACCTCCCGATCCCCCTACACTCTCCCCTCAGTCTGTCTTTGCTGCAGCTGAACTGGGTCACTGCAGGCGCAGCTTCCTCTGCAGCTGTGAGCAAACACTCTGTGAAACTAGTTCTCTCTCTTTATTCATGTGAGCCAACCACCATGCCTGGTCAGGACGTCCACGCATCAAAAGTCTTAAATTCATGAATCTAAATTAAAGCCTTAAAATGTCTTAAATTTTAAGGCCCTGAGATGTAAGCTGGCCTTGAATATGTTGATACAGGTTTTTGTGGTGGCAGGACTATTTAATTTCGTATATGAAGCTTTTTTTTTTTTTTCTTCTGACTTTTCTGTCAGGCAAAAGTTTGAGTCGCATACAGACATCTTCATTGTGTACCGTGACTCGAGGTGGTTGAGACTACTGCTAACTAGCTGCTAATATACATGTTAGCTAGCTAGGTGGCCAATTAGCTTTTTTGGCTCTATTATGAGCAAGTGCAAATTTCTTGGCGGTTGGCTGGACAACATTTTGTTTTACCACTCTGCCCTAGCTACACTCTCTGGCTGAGGCAGAGTTTGTACCAGGGACCAGAGAAGGATTGGGGTTTTATGTAAAAAAAACAAACTTTTTTGAACTTTATATCATGTTCTAATGTTATTTTCTAATCATAAACATGCAATGACATTCTGAAGGCAGAGAGCTTCTTAAAGACACACAGGCCCAATTTCAAGTCATCAAAGTGCAAAGTTAAATTTTTAAGTTGTTTTTGATATATAGAACATTTTGTAACTAAAGGTAATAAAATCTTAGTTACTTGATTGTGCTATAAAATTGTCACTATGTGCCTGGAAAAGTCTGTTCTGTCTGTTTAAATTTCATTGAAGGCGCCATTAAAAAGGTCTTAAAAAGTCTTACATTTGACTTGCTGAAACCTGTAGACCCCCCATTGATGCACATTCCTACACATTCTCACACACACCATCAGAAAGCTGCTGTATGTTCAGTTCTGTAGAAGATAAAAATGCTTAGTGGTGTTGTGAGGAGCAGCATGTTTATAGTGAAGCCCTTTAAACTCTTCATGAAGCTTGTGAAGCAGACAGTGAGTCAGGTCTGTCATGATTGCTTGATGTTGAACAACCGAATAAAGATTCCTGTGGAATTCCCACAGTGTCCCATCATGGAGCAGAGCTCCCACCATAAGCTTGCCTCCCACAACCCAGAAAATGGAGCACTCACCATGCTGTTTGGATGTGTGTGTGTGTGTGTGTGTTCAGGGCTTCTTCAGGAGGAGCATCCAGCAGAACATCCAGTATAAGAAGTGCCTTAAGAGCGAGAGCTGCCCCATCATGAGGATGAACAGGAACCGCTGCCAGCAGTGCCGCTTCAAGAAATGCCTCATGGTGGGGATGTCCCGAGACTGTAAGTGTGTGAGGACACCAGTCCAGCCTGAGGTGGCAAACTGGATAAGATGCAAATAATAGAAATAAACTGGTTGGTTTATGTCCAACCAAAAGTATTCACACCCTGCAAACATTTACCAGGCTATTAAGTATTTTATTAAAAATTATCTGTAAAACTTAGACCAAGGTAGAACTTCATAAGATGTTCAACAAACCTTTTGTGTTGGAGTTCTTATAAAATGACATCTTTATTCTGTTATTATTCTGACTCTATTTTGGTAATGATTTGACCTTCTTGTTTAAAAAAAAACAACAAAAAAAACTGACCTGAATTCAAAGTCCAAGTAATCAGAAGCTGTAAAACACGCTTGTTAAACAAGATGGCGGCCCTGGATGAGCTGACATCATTCTGGACTATGGAAACACGAGGAGGACATTGGTGGAAAAAAACCATTCAGATTTAAAAAAATTAAATCTTCAAAAAGATTTTATGAACTTCAATTAGTTCATAAAATCAACTTATCTTCCAGCTGCAGCTGAAGTTTACACTCAGAAGGCACACTCTAGTTCCTTATTATTATTATTATTGTTATTATCCCTTTGTGTTGGTCTGATGTTTGTTGCAACGTAACAAAATGTGTGAAGGGTGTAAATACTTTTGCATGGCTCAGTGAGTTTGTCAGTTTCCTTGTTTTATTGCTCTAACATCCAGAATGCTAACGTCAAAGCGAGCTAAAGTGACCCTCTTCCCACTGTTCAGCTGTGCGCTTCGGTCGGATCCCCAAGCGGGAGAAGCAGCGCATGCTGCTGGAGATGCAGAGCGCCATGAACAGCATGATGAGCGGCGACCATCTGCAGAGCGAGCTGAGTCAGCCGCACGCCGCCGGCCAGGCCGCGCCGCTAACCGCTGCCGCCGCCGCCGCCGAGGAGGCCGGCCCCGCCCCTTCCCCTTCAGGGTCCAGCCAGTCGGACTCCAGCTCCGACCCCGACTCCGCCGTTCCCATGGATACCGGCTCCAGCTCGCCGTCCCCCAGTGTGTCGGACAGCGGCGAGGACGAGGTGATCGGCTCGGTGACCAGGGCCCATCAGGAGACATTCATGTACAACCAGGAGCAAGGCAGCCGGGCCCCTGAGGGCCCACCCAGACCCCCTGGCGGGGACTTTAATCAAGCTGCCCCCGTCCAGCTCTCAGAGCAGGGCCAGGACGTCTGGAACCGCCGCAACAACTCTGTCAACATGGCGGGACACAGCCTCCTGTCCATCCTGGGACAGCCTCACAGCCAGCTGGACAACCAGTGTCCAATCAGAGCGTCCCGCAGCGCCGGCGCCAGCCACAGCCCCGCCTACATACATGGAGCCGTCAGAGCTCCGCCCACTGAGCCCTGCCCTGGCAGCGTCTACAACGGGGGCGCCTGGAGAGGAGGCAGCAGAATGTACCTGGTAAGACGGTGCGGCACGGCGCTGGGACAGAGCGCGCTTGTCCCTCATGTGTTTGTCTCACTGCAGCTCATTTACGTGTGTGGAGACACAGTGGAGGACACTTAGGGTCTCTGGTTGTCCCAGCCCTGTCAAGTCCTAATTGGTTGTCTGTCTGCAGGTCTGTCCAATGAACATGTCCCCTCAAGTGGACCCGCACAAGTCGGGCCAGGATGTGTGGGAGGAGTTCTCCCACAGCTTCACCCCCGCCGTCAGGGAGGTGGTGGAGTTCGCCAAGAAGATCCCCGGCTTCAGGGAGCTGTCCCAGCATGACCAGGTCAGCCTGCTGAAGGCTGGCACCTTCGAGGTACGCCCTGTCCTCTTTACCCCCGTCCGCCTGTCCCTCAGGGTTAGAAATACAATAGAAACAGCCTTTCTTGTCCTGCAGGTGCTGGTGGTCCGCTTCGCCTCGCTGTTCCATGTGAAGGAGCGCTCCGTCACCTTCCTGGGGGGACAGAAGTACAGTGTGGACGCTCTGAGGACCATGGGCTCCGGGGACCTGCTCAGCTCCATGTTTGACTTCTGTGAGAAGTTGATGAATCTGGGGCTGAGCGAGGAGGAGATGAGCCTGTTCATGGCCGTGGTCCTGGTGTCAGCCGGTGGGTCCCTTCACTCTGCTGCTCCTTTTAGTTTCATTTTAAAGATTCAACTCAACAGAATAGTCTGAGAATATTCAGATTATTTCACACAATTTTCATATATAAAGTAAAAGAGCTAAAAATATTCAACAGCAGCTGCCATCAAGTTTTCATGTTTGATAGTAAGGAGCTGCGTTTCTATTTAGCATAAAATTGCGCAAATTGGAATTATGAAAATAGATTTGTTTAATGGAAATGCAATAATTTTGAGAAAAATAAAATACTTTAAGAGGTTGGGAAAGGCTGAGACCCAGTCGACTCGGTAGTTACTGCTAAAAACATTAAAAAAATTGTTTAATGTGTTTAGCTGTTTAGTTTAATGTCAGCTAATATTTTATGCCTCACAGTTTAGTTTTAACTTGAGCTAATTTTTTATTTTATTTGTTTAGCGCTGGCGTCAGCTAATTTTTTAAATGTTTAGTTGTCGTGTTAGCGTAGCTGTTTAGTGAATCAGTGGTGATTACTAAAGTTAGCTGTCCCAATAGTGTCTTAGTTAACTGTTAGCTGTGTCCACACCTGTGTAATTTGCAGATCTTAGTGCATATATTCACTATATTTATAAATATTACAACCATGGCGACTATTTAGAAACATGTCCAGCAGAGAAATGAGACGCATCAAGGAAATGTATATAAGTTATATGGTCCAAAATACATAGGCTATGATTTAACGCCGAACTCATTCATCTAATTGACAACTTCAGAGCAAAAATACATTTTCCATGACAACCATCTATGATAATTTATGATTTCTGTGGGTCCAATTACGTATGAACTGAAACAAAAACTATTCATCTGTGATAAATATTGGCTAATTTAATGCAAAAGTAGATTTTCTTTGATGGCCATCTTGAATTTTTCAGTGGCTTTTTTTCCATGACACAAACCCCTGGAACATCTGCACCAACTTATGTTCTTGTATCTGTGTGTGGAAGTTTTTGCTGAAATATGAAGTTATCTGCTGCACCATGTCTTTGCTTTCTTAAAATGAAATTATAAATGACAGAAAATATTTTCAAATTTGATTTTTATTTTAATGAGCCCTTCTCTGAGTTTACATGAATTTAAAGTCCAACTAAACAGACGTTGTAAGTCTGCCATCTTGTGGTGCAACTTCCGTTTAGTTGTACTCTGAACTACGGAGACCCAAGGAGTACATTGATGGGGCAAAAAAATCTTTTACCAAAACTGAGATCTTCATAACCAGCCCAGCCCTTTGTGCTGCACATGAACAGAGAACAACAAAGAGAGGAGGCTGAGTGTCCACAGGGTGGCGCTAGAGCAGTGACTTAGAGAAGGAAAGCAGAAAGGCTTTGATCCTGACAACTAAATCTGATCAGTGAGATGTTTGTGTCCAAGAGGTCTTGATCGCAGAACACTTCTCAGGTGGGTCCCCTGAGGGCCCCCTGTGGGGTCCAGAGGGTCCCACACCCTGCAGGAGACAAACCCAGAGGCCCCAGAGCCTCAACTGGCTCTTTGGACCTTTGACTATAAATGGTAAACAACTGAACTTTTAGATACTCTATCAAAGTCAGATTTTCTTGGAATAATTGCATTTAATTTCCATAAATGACCCTAATAGTGGCAGTCATTTTAATGTGGATCCATCTGTTGTTAAACTGGAAACTTTGTGTGTCAGCATCCCATATGAAAAAATGTAACCTAGAAGCAGGAATAAAAACGGTGGTTGTTTGAAAATGACAACAGATTTCTCGCAGTAGAAATTTACCAAAACATTATAAGTATTTTTTTATTCTAAAGGTCAGGCAGCATATCTGGCTCTAAACTCATTTGATTTAGCAGAAATGACTCTTTGAATTTTAAAGGTTTCTGTGCTGAACTGATGAAATGATCAGGTGTGGCTAGTCGTGTTTGAGCCAGTCGGTGTGTCTGAACGCATCTGCATCCCGTCTCCCTGCAGACCGCTCCGGCATCGAGAACGTGAACTCTGTGGAGGCGCTGCAGGAGACGCTGATCCGCGCGCTCCGGAGCCTCATCACCAGGAACCACCCCAATGAGTCGGCCATCTTCACCAAGCTGCTGCTGAAGCTGCCCGACCTTCGCTCCCTCAACAACATGCACTCTGAGCAGCTGCTGGCCTTCAAGGTCCATTCCTGAACTCTGGCACAGCCTGAACGGGCCCCGGGTCTGGCCCCGGCCCCGGCCCCGGCAGCTGTGCGTCCCCATGCCGTACTGTAGGCTGACGCCGCCGCACCGCGCCACCTCCATGTGTTGTGTTTGTGTGTAGCAGCTGTACAGCGCTTAGAAGCACTTTCCTGTCTTGTGACTGAGGTTTCTGCATTCATAGTGCAATATGTGACTGCTTTGTTTGACATGGGCAGCGCTGCAGTGGTTTCCAGTGGCTTACACCACTCTGAATGTCGTGGAGGCGCTGACGCTTTCCAGGGGGCCATTACACAAGAGAGATTGTAGCTGAAATTGAATGACGTCTTATTTGACCCTCGTATTGTTGTTGTTGTCCATGTTCTGTTGTGTTCTGATCTTAGTGAATAATCTGATGTCTGATGGATGGCACACTGACTCTCTGGATTCTCAGCTACTGAGAAGTTACTGCAGACACCAGCGGCTCCCCAGTGGCTGACTGGGCTCCGACCTGTTGGGTAGAACCTGACTGTAGTATTAGTGAAGTGACTGAGCTGTCAGAGCTGCTGGTGTTCACATCATTTAGTTTAGTTTTTAATATCCAGAGCTTCTGTCAGAGTGTGGAACGAGTCGCAGGAAACCAATTTCTATAGAAAGTATATGTGGAATCTAAATATGTACTGTTATACATGACCATATAGATGACTATCTATAAAAATAAATTTTATAAGTGAGGTGAAGTGTTTCTGTGTTGAGTATCAATTACTAATGACTTTTCTCATATAAGGACATTAAAGACTCAGTGTGCTGCCAGAGGTAGTTTTCTAATCTGTCAGCAGAGGGCATCAGTGCTGCTCTGACTCCAAATCAAAGAGCCACCCAGGGGCAGTTGGGTTTTCACAGCCGCCTTGTAAGAAATTTAGTAAGTTAGTTTGGAATGAAAGTCCAAACATTGAACCAGACTGCAAAGAGCCTGTGAAGATTGCTGCGAAAAATGTTTAAAGCTAAGAATGTGCAGAGATTTCACATGATCTGGGCTTTTTATGTCTGTTTTTCCTTATGACTTAAAAAATAGGATAGAGCAGGGGTGGGCAACTCCAGGCCTGGAGGGCCGGTCTCCTGCAACTTTTAGATGTATCTCTACTTCAACACACCTGAGTCAAATAATGAAGTCATTAGCAGGATTCTGGAGAACTTGACTGCACTTAGGAGGTGATTCAACTATTGGATTCAAGTGTGTTGGATCAGGGAGACATCTAAGAGTTGCAGGACACCGGCCCTCGAGGACCAGGATCGCCCATCCCTGGGATAGAGCAAGTCTAGAAATTCAGGAAATATTCAATATTCAAGTATGAAATTATATTCAATAACATAAGTTAATATATCAACGATGGCTATCACTGAGGCAGATGCAGAAATATAAAAGCATCTTCATATCACATACAAGGAATCATCAAGCTGTTCCATTCATTGAGCCTCTTTTGCTGATGCTGCAAAATAAAACTCACCTCAAGCTGCAAAAATCTAGCACTAAGAAATCTTGTCTCATGAAAAATCATAACTCTAGTAATCAACATTTAAAGTGGTATGTAAACATGGTAATATAAGAAGCACAAAAGTAACATGGAGGAACAAGATGAATCTGCCTTCTCCTGTGGAGGAGAAAAAAGATGAAGGTCTTCGCTCGCTCCGTGCTGAGCAGCTGTCAGCGCCGCAGAGAGGGAGAGAAACAAGAGTCTGTGTTACTGTTGTAGACAAAATAAAAAAAAGTCTACCAAAGCATCATTTAATTTTTCATTTTACAGTTATTCCCCAAATCTGCAGGATCAAAGCACTGCAGCTGATGTTTGACACACAACACAACTCACAGACAGCAACACAACTAAACTATAAAACTCCACTACTTCTGTAACACCAGCTGATCGTTCTGAGGGGGACTGACCCGTCTGTAGGTCCACAAAACCTGACCAGAGGATTCTGAAGAGGTTCTCCAGAACCAGGTGCATCTTCTGGTTTAAGGCCAGCACCCATCATCATGTTCCAGAGAAGACACGTTATGAAATGTCAGACACACAGTTCTTTCATAAGACCATGCCACACATGAGGACAACGTAACTCTGAGATGTGTGGATGACAAATGGGCATGGGATCAGAAGGAAGGTGTCAGATCTGGTGACACGGTATCATCACAGGATCTCGGAGTGGATCGGGCCAAGCAGTTGATCCTGAACACGTCCGGAGGACCAAAACGTCCTGCGGTGAGTCGCTGACCTCTGCTCACTGAGCCCCCTTAAGGTCCACCAGAACCAGAACACACTGGGTTCGTGTCCAGGGTCGATGAGCTCTAAAAGCACGACCAGATGTCAGATTGTTGTTCAGGTCCAGAAGTTACTATGACCAGGGACCAGGGGCCGACCAGGATGTGGCCCCAGGGCTGGAGGCAAAAAAAGGAGATCTTCCTAATATAAATGACACATTAGGTCAACATTAGTCCTACGCATCAGCAGGTGTGAAGTGATGCATAGGTTTATTATATATCCATTAATGTAGCTGTTATTACAAATGAAATGGACTATAACTTCATAATTTTCAAAAACTTGAATACTGATTACATTCATAAAAGAAGGAAAACTTTAGCAAAACATGCACTAATATATGTGTGCATATTAATATATGTGTGTATATGTATGTGTGTATAAATGGATTTTGAAGCGGATCAGGAAGTATGATTAAATTCAGAGTTTCTACATGTAGTACTGCTCAAGAACTACAGGAACTGTGAAAAGTAACTTGAAGTAGCTCAATAACTAAATGTCTAACTTTTTTTATGTTAACAAATTTCATTAAGCTAAGTTGTTGTTTCTCTACTCTGGCATGTGATCCAGGGCTCTTATCCACATTATCAAACTTTATTACCCTTACACGGCCAACATCAGGCTGGGAGCAGACTGGACCTTTCACTGGACTTCAGCCTTAAGTAGGACGCTGGCTGAGTGATGGATGGAGCACAGAGGAACATTTTCTGAGCACTCAGTTTGAAAAACAATCCTTATTAATTACATTGTTTGCTATGACAACAACAATGAACTGATTTAATACATTGTTAAATGTAATTTGAATCAAATATGGATTACCTGGATGTATTTAATACTTGAAGGTCTGACATTAAGATGATTAATTTCATGCAGAAAAAAACAAGAGATGGAAAAAAAAACATGCAACGACAAAACTCTTAAAACCATGTTTATTCTCACATTACTTGCAACCATCATCCATTGTGTGCATTTCAAAACCTTCCCCAGGTCCTCTGTGTTCATGTACGACCACTGGGGAGCTGATTACCAGAGGACGGTTCCAGTAAAACCAATTCATTTGCACCATCACTGCCTTTCTCTTCCAGTCAGTGTAGAACGGGTCATACAAGGAACAACACTCAATGTACAAAGGAGGGACGTCTGGGCTGACAGTGGCTACACCAGCATCCAGAGGTTTTTCTACGCTTGTGTGCAAGTGTAGCTGCTGCATTTTGTACTGACAGTGAAGTCCAGCTACAGTCCTGTGATATGGATTTTACCAAACAACTAATGCTGCTCTAACATTTTATGATTTTAGCTGCTTTGCTCAGTTCCTCTGCCATGATGTTGGGTCAGCAGGAGAGCAATCACTTTGTTAATACTACGCAAAAACAATACCATGTTCATCTTATGCCAACGTTAAAAAAAAAATCTGCATTCTGAAAATATACATCCTATTTCAACTGTACTGTAAAAAAAAAAAAAAACTTTTCTATGGTGCAAGTCTTTTGATTGGTATGTGACTGAGTAACCTTGAGAAGAACAAGTGGGGAGAGAGAACAGTGAACAGGCACCGGTTCTGTCAGCACTGACGACATTTATGTGCACCGACAATGAGAACATGTTGAAAATAAAAACGGGCTCTGGGTCTAAAACCAGAACTGAGTTTGCGTTTGGAGGAAATCATCAGTTTTGGTTTGTTCATCTGGAGTTCTGCTGTCACAAACGCAACATGAAGTTTTCCTAGAGATTCCTTTGGAAACTGAAAGCTGGACTTTCAGCTGCTTCCGTCCTCCTGACAGGGACAAGACAGCAGAGCAGGAGTGTGATATTTGGAGAAGATCAGTTGAACTATTTTGTTGTTTATGGACCCTTTGATCATTCTCAATAGACATTTTAAAAAAGGCTAAAAAAAGAGAGAGAACTTCAACCACACTGAGTTTGACCTCAGAAGAATGGCTGGGAAAGAACGAACTAACTACACACATCCTTAGAGTGTTTAGTCAGGACTGTACCAGCAGCCTTTCGTTGCTCTCAACATATTTGGTGAAGTGAGGTAACACCGACATGTTAAACCTTACTGTTGATGGATGGAATATTGAGAACTGAAGGCATTTTTATTTTTTCACAGCTAAATTAGCATTATATCATAGCATCATGGCTGCTGCTCATTTGCTTACACACAGGAAGAAACTTTTTTAAACACAATGTTTATGCATTACAGTGATATTAGAGTCCACCTGACATCTGGACTTTTAACGTGTTAACATGACGAAGACCAGATCTCTGATTTATTTATATATTAATTGATGTTGATTGATAAAAAGTGTCTTTTGTTCCCATTAGATTGATACAATAACTAGATAAGACCAGACTGGAAGCCACAGAAGAAGCTAACAGCTAACTTCCCAAGAAGTTTCAAAGTGCTTCATGAGTCTCATAATCTTTTGTAACTTGAAAAATCACAAACTCCTGGTTTCTATGGTTACTCATTTATACACCCTTCCCTTCTGCCTCCAACGTCACAATTCAACCCGGCAATATGGCCGCTCACCGGCCATATTGGATACAAACAGACGTAGTGAAAACTACGGCTGATTTAATTATCAGCTCTTCTTATGGTTTAGTGTTTAATTATTTTTATTTGTAGAATATAAATTTTTAAAACATGTTCCTTTTGTGTTTGAACACTTAAAATGAAGGGACATATATTATGGACTTGTATTGCTAATAGCATTTAGCACCAAATGCTACATCCATTGGTTTTGCATCATAACCAGACAGTATAATATGTATTTTTTCTGAAATCATGCTTATTCTCTTTCATAAGACAATTTTGAATCCACTTTGGATCTGGCAATGCACCAGTAGAACATGTTAAGAGTTGTCTGTCTTTTTTTAGTGAACTTTTATTATTTAATAAATAAATATAGTAAAGGGATCAGAAATAATAAAAGTGAGGGGAGACCTGGGGCCTTGTTTAGTTCCCTGAGTTTACTTCCTGGACGTTTTTGGTTGAAGAGGGCCACATGACATAGAATCTGTTTGTAACAAGAGGTCAGACCACAGATGGAGCCTCTACCTACAAAGTCATTATGTGCCGTGTGCACATAAAGGTGGTCAGTGCTGCTTCCCCAAAAGGCCTGACCCTGCATTTCAGGTTGGGCTACCTGAGTTTGGGCTCCGTTGCGTCCTCCTCCGTCTGATTGTCTGTGCATTTTGTTTCAACCTGTACAGTTCGCGAGGTGTGTGTGTGTGTGTGTTGGTGTGAGGTCCAGGTCTTTCTAACACTGTAGCAAGTCTATTGCTTTGATAAAAAGGCATCACTTCACAGAAATGAGAGAAAAAGTACATAATAAAACCACAAGCTGTTTTCAGGTAGAGAGGGAAGCTTAGTGAAAGCCAGACAGACGAATGAAACTCTTTCCACCGGAATAAAAACCTGATAATCTCTGAACATCAACAAAAACACAACATGCTGATTAAAATAATGACATGAAAGTGAGACGGTTCTTTTTTTTTTTCACAATCTCACCAGCCTCTTTAGTGGATGACGACCAGCTGATGATATCAGGTTTGTTTTGGACAAGTTAACATTCATTCAGCCTTCAGGTCCCACCAGCTGGCAGAGAGGCGACTCTGACCTGCGTTTTCTTAGCAAGTCATTCAATCAGCCATGACATTATGACCACTGACTAGTGGGAGTGAACCACTGACGTCCTGTTCAGTCCCACCTTGTCATGTTTATCCAGAGACTTTTACTGAAAACTTTGCTGCACCCAAACTGATTATGCAAAATTGATTAAACTCAGCTGAACATTTTGAAAGAAAGCGACGCAAAACGCGTTTTTATTCTGAGAATAAATTTGTTCAATCAAGCCCCTGTGAAAACTAGACGTATTTTGTCAGTAATTTTGCTGTATTATTAATAATACAGCAAATTCAACACCATTCCTATCCTATAGGAAATACAATCGGCCTATTTAATTTGCTTTTAGATTTTTTTCCATCGAGTCAGAAGTATTTGTGAGACCCCTGGCTAACGTGTGAAGACCCCAAAGCATGAGGACGCTTCTGACATTTCCAGGTGTCTCATAAGGGAATCCTGATAGGACTGTGGTTGTTTCTGACTCATAAGGTAGACAATTTTAAACCCTAACATATTACTGCATATTTAAGGATTTGCTTCCTCTATCACCACAGAGATTCATAATTTAAACGTTAGACCACATAAAGTCTCCCTCCTTTGCCTTTTTCATCTCTTCGTTAGCAGAAACCCAGCCTGGTTCCTCAGCTGCAGCTCAAAGTGCTGATTCAGGTGGAAAGGTGTCAGGACTTTGTGCGGTGCTGTTCGCTGGGCCCGGCGCCGTCTGACGGCGCTCAGACCACTCAGCTCAGCCATTCATGTTCCTCCATGTTTGTCAGCAGAATGGGAGAAGCCCATGAACTAGATCTGGTTTTACATTACATGGACGGCTGGGTCTGAGTGCTGCTAAACTGGACCAGAACCTGAAGCCTCCACATGTACCTCTAACTGTCATGGTTGAGTCCAGACCTTCATAATAATAGTAATAATAAACTGACCAACACTGAAAAAACACAAAATAACACCAAGTATTTGCTTTAGATTCCAGTACTGATATCTTGACACACTTGAAATTAGACAAAAATAACATTCAAGTGACTTTTCTGCAAGTCATAGCTGCTTGTTTTGAGTCATTAATTGCTAAAGTGTAAGTTCCACAAGTGGATTTTTTCACTTAAATCAGGAAAATGTCTCAGGTGGCGCTATGAGGGCAGTTGGTCTGGAGACATAAAGTCTTTATCACGATAACACATTTTGCTAACTGATAAATTGTCCCAGAAATTATCGTGATAAATGATACAACTGGTTTTATGAGACCATTTTTAAGTCATGTATTGATAATGGCATAACAACACTAAAGACCAATAAACTTTAATTTTGTAAAGAACACTTAATACTGGAACTGGAAGATATTTGAAATATGTAAAATAAGACACACCAACCAAAAACAATAAATAAAACAGAAATGGAAACCACAGACGGTCGGACCAGGAGAAAAATGGATTATTTTGTGCCTGTAAACAAAACTGGCCTTCCAAAAATATGGAAATGATCAAGCTCATTTCAATTTTTCATGCGATTGATTGATTCATTGTGGACCACAGGAAGAGTAGCTATCGTTATGGCGATGGCTGTAGGGATCCAAATAAACAAACATTGCTTAGTTGTGAAGAAAATCTGCCAGTGGAACTATAACTTTTTAAATCTATACGTGAGAAACTCCTTTATCTGGCTAAGAAGTTACTTTTAAATTAATTTTGTCTTACTTCAAGTGTGCTGTGGAGATATTTGCACTGAAAACAAGACAAAACTACTTGGTAAGATTTTGTGTTTTTGCAGTGTTTTCCTTTCCCTCTTAGAGGTTCTGACCCGGTTTCAGTCCAACTGAACATCTGATGATGTCAGAGATCATCTAGAGCGAAACGATGAGCCACTGACCCCGTTAACGGGGCGCAGCTGGTTTGGGAGGAACGGCGCGCTGACACAGTCATAATGTTATGGCTGATTGGTGGAGGTGTCAGGAGTCCTGTATATGACATTATGTTTGTGTTATAGTGTACATGTGTGTCACTGCATGCCAAGCTGCGATTCAGAAATGTAAAATAAGAACTCAGTTCATTTCACCATCATAGCACCATGACATCACTGCTTCAGCTTACAGTGTTGTGATTACAGAGAGCTGGAAACGAAGAGGAGACAATACTGACATGATTGGATGAGAGCCCCGATCACCATGGCTGAGATCTTCACTGAAACATGACTCGCTCTCTGTCCCCGTCACGTTTTACAAGATATTAAATATGATCATATTCACCATCTTAACATCTAAGAAATGATTTCAATGTGTGAGGGGAGGGAGGGGGAAGGGTTAGGGGTCACGCACTTTATTTTGGCACAAAATCAGATTCCCTATGATGAGCAGTGATTGTGGTTCTGGCCAGCAGTGAGGTCGTGTTCGTTATTCCTGACCAGCCTGTGGGGCTGAGGAGCAGTTTAACACAGCAGCGTTCCCTCAGCTGTCGGCTCAGTCTGAATCTCCCATTTGATCAGCTTGTTTCAGTTTAGTCTGACTTCAGGGGCGATTCTAATTTTTGCAACAAAATTAAAAAATTCTAATTTTGCATTTTTTGCTGTGGGGATCTGCTAAGAAGTTATGAGTACTCAGTATCTTCCCTGAAATAGAGAGCTAGCACCTTAGTTTGATTCGTTTCCCCAGCTGTTATAGATTGTCACAAAGTGTTTTAAGCGTCTAGTTAGAGTATTTCTGTGTTACAAAAATATAGTTCTGCAAAAATCTAACCAAATTGAAAAAAACAAATCATGCTTTATACATTCTGTTCTAAATGACGTTGCACATTGTTCAGCTTTTCTCACTGCATGGAGCCTCATCTGAGGATAAGTGTGATATTCCAGAGAAACATTTCAGGCTATTAAGACGAACAAAAAAACAATTTTCATTTAAAACATTGTAGCAAAAATATTTCCTACTGCTGCAAAAGTAATCTGGTATATTACGACGATGTTGTTTGTTTTTATTTAGATTGCGACTTTAAATAAGAACTAGACGAAATGTACGAGTTGCTAATTGTGCAGAACAGAACATTTGGTTCTGCTTACTATAGAATAACAGCAGCAGCTGACTGACAGACGTCTTTCATGTTTACCAGCTACTTTATTGTGTTTTGTCTGTTTTTCTAGTAAGAGTGAGAAAAGTGCAGCAGACTTCTTTCAGCCAGCTGCCTCACAGTGTGCAGCAGAACAGTGGGGGTTGTGCAGCTCATTCGCAGCGGCTGCCTGCTTCCAAAGTTCAGATTTTTCCGAGAGCTTCTGAACGCAGCTTTATTTGATATGAGCAGCTGGTTTACGGAGTGAGTCAGGAGACAGTGGGATTCCTCAGGACAAAGTGAACGAACCAGAAACCAAATGGAGAATCATCAGAGCTGCTCCGATTCTCTGCATCAGGTCAACTTTCACTGAGTTTCTGTAGAACATGAAGGAAAAAAAAAACAATATCTCCATAGTTTCTAACGTTCAAACAGCTGTTAAGAAGATCACCATTATGCCAACTGTACAATTGTCAAAAACGAAAAAAAAACTAGAGTCAAATTGGAGGTGAGAGGTTATATGCACAAAAATAACGACAAACCAGGAAAAGAAATAAAGGCTATTCACATGTACCCGCAATGTGAGGAATGGTTTCATCCAAAACTAGACCAGGGAGCTAGTCCTAAACTATGGAATGAAGTGACACTCAGTAGTGCTATCAGAGAGTTCGGGGAGACGGGCCTCCGGCTGGTACCGCCCCCGAGACCACCAGGGCGCCCAGGCTTTGGACAACGCATGTACACACAGTCCATACACACTCATACACTGCCGTCCGTTGGTCAGTCCTCGAAGACCTCCAGGAAGAGCGGAGGGAACAGCTCGGTGGGACACTCCACTTTCATGTGGAGGAAGCGGCTGGCGTGGCAGGCGCCGATCATGCGAAGGTCCGTCACCTTCATCAGCAGCTTGGGCCAGAAGTGCGCCACCTTGTGCTTGCGGTAGTTGATGTAATGTTCGAAGGCCAGCAGGAACTCTTCTTGGCAGCGCTCGATTCGTTCCACGCTGGTCAGGCCTGGACGATCTGGGCACACAACCACAGTTACTATGACAACCAGGAGGCGGCAGAGAATCCTAAACGAGTTTGCTGCAGTTAAAGGAGCAGCTAATTTTCTTTTTATGTGAACAGGAGGCAGATGTCATAAGTTAATGCTTCCTTCTGCTCCTTTTCAGTCATCATTTATTTTAGTTGTCACATGAACTGTTTATATTTATTATTGAGTGAATAAAGCAAAAATAATTAAAAAAAAGAAATGAAAATAAAATGTGATCATAAAGTAGGGGTGGGTGATACACACTGAAAGTTTTTTCACAATATTTTTTTGGTGTTGTGATTATTTTAAAGGTGACTTTTTTTTAGATAGCTGTATGACTCAGCAATGATAGACTAACGAGCACACACACTGCTCCTGAAGAACATTCCCATGGTAACCAGGTTCTTTAAGACACCAGTCACATAAAGAAGAGTGATTTATGTTAGTGAAATGCACACAGCAACAGTATTTATAGTCAGATTTCCAAATTCATTTGTTGATACACTTTCATTGAACAAACAGTGAAAACAAATAGTAAAAATAACAATCCTGACAGTTTTATGGGTTTTAAAATATGATTAATTAAAATTTATTATGCCAATAAATCAAAATCTTATCAGGAAAATGCATTTATCACAATAAACAGCCACCCCAGCAGAAAGTAACTTTTAAACTGGTATAAATATTAGCAGGAGTTTTGTTCATGTTCTGATGGCTGGATGAGGATGATGTTGTGAATTGTTAAACTGAACTCGTTTATTCTCTTCAGGTTCTGTCTCTCTGTCTCACACACTCTAACCAGGCGTCTAATTTAACTTCCTGTTCCACGGCGTCTCTTGAAAGCTGAACCAGAGATGAAAGATGTGTGATGCTAAGCGCTAACAATTGCCTTTTCTTTTTATATTTTTGCGAAACTATTTACAGATGTTTTGTATGATTTGGTCCTGCTCTGTAAACAGTTCATCTTAACTTGAATGACCAACATGGAATTCTTCTTTTGCACTTTGACCTCTCCTCAGGACATGATTTGATTTGTATTAAGAGTTTTGAGAAGGTACTTGAAAATGTTCTTTGCACATTTTCAAATAGCATTGAAAATGTGCAAATCCTTTTCTTCCCAAGATCCATGTTTAGATTCCTTCTTTCTTGGGAAGGTTATGTGCAGCAATTCCAGCTGTTTTGTAGGACCATATTAGGGCAAAAATGAAACATAAAACATTTGCAATTTTGTTTGCGACTTTTTGAAAAAGGTGATTTTATGCCAGGCGGTGTCCTGTAGGCACTGATTAAAAGTTGTTTTCCTTAATCAACATGAGAAATGATTTTTACACTAATATGCTAATTCCATGTTACAGTATTTTACTGCCATTGATTGCTTCTAATACTTGCTGCTGTCTTTATGTGGGAAGTATTAAGCAACATTAAATGATAATAAAAAATGGAAGCTGTGATGTGTTTCATATTAAAACTAGAAATGCTTCCAGTGAGCAGAACAGAAGGGTAGCTTGGCCCCACCTCCGTTCTGCATGAGAAGTATTGATCTTCATTGAGGAGCACACAGACCCAAGCTAGCTGGACAAAGCTCCTCACACTGATTATGTTAATTAATTGATTGTTTAATATGGATTTCATGTCAAAGCCAAGTATTCACTAAATCTGTGCCTCAACAGGGGATGGAGTAAAGTCAGTGTTTGTGGACGGAGCACGCACCAAACAATCTGCCGGTTTAAAGTTTAACGACTAATATAAAAACATCTATAAAGTGGTCAAGAATAAAAACAGGAGAGGAGCAGAGCAGTGGGTTTTCATCCGGCTTACCGGATGACAGAAGGATTACAGCCTGCAGGAGAGCCACCTCAGAGTCGTCCAGGTTGAAGGAGGCCAACGACACGCCCAGATCAAAGATGGCGTCCGACACCACGCCCAGTCCTCCGTTTTTCAGCTGACCTCGAGTCACTGCCATTTCCCCGTTGAGCGTGAGGGTTTCGCTGTCCGGGTCGTAGCGTACGGCCGCTCGCAGCGACATGATCTCCATGCAGCAACCTTTCAGCAGGATGATCTGGTCTTCACAAGGCAGCTGGGAACGTCGGGACACACACAGACCACGGAATGTTAATGACCGTCAGAGAGTGGAATCACACAGAGGAAGAAAAACTCAACACTGACGACAGACAAGTAACTCAACACTAGCAATGTTAATGGTGGCATGATGCTAACAGCATTAGCATTAGTGTTATCTACTAAGCATGGAATAACTTAAGACAGCCAAAGTCTAAAGTTTTATAATTTGCTTTAGAATGCAAATTACAATGAATATTAATACCAGTCGTCATATTAAATATGTAATTTAATTTAAGCTTTCAAGATTACATGATTTCTTTCCAATAACTTCAACAATATTTACTTATTATTATTATGCCATATTATGTGTTGTACCCCTTTTATTCCTTGTTTATTCATATATTTTGAATTATATTTTATTATCTTTAGAGAAAATTATATTTAAAAAAAATCCTATTTGACAAGACAAAATATTTATTCTTTCATAATTATAGAAACATAAATAATACACTTCTTGGTGCTTACTTAGGAAAAACACAACAGATTTGCAGGTAAATCTAAAATAATATTCTTTAGTTACACAACATTGACACTGAGAAAAGTGTCCAAATTATTTCCAGCTTTTTCTTGGTGCTGTTAATGTTTTGGATCAGTTTTTTGCCGGCAGCAGAACTCTTGCCTCTGACACCTACCTCACAGAACATTGGCAGTTTTTTGGCAAAGTCCACCACTCGGGTTATGGCAGGGGTGATAATTTTTGTAAACTGACTGAAGGCTTCAATATCCACTTTGTTTTCCTCCGCTGCATTGACCATGGAGGCTTGACCACAATCCTCAGGCTAGAGGACAGAGAACAAGGAAGTTTACATATTTTATGATTTGTGTTTTATTAAAATAACATTCATGTGTCGATGTTGGGAAACTAGTTTGGGGCCCTGTTATGATTTTATTGGTTATAGCTGCAGGTTCTTACCTTAGTGTCCTTCACCCCTGCTGCACTCTGGTCAGAAGTATAGAATAAATTACATGTTATTTCATTAAGAAGCATTGCTTCCTCGACCTGTTGGATGATCAACAGGAATCGTGAAGTTTCAATGAAGAACCCGTGTCAAGTCAACTAAGAAGAAAACAAGTTAAACTGAAGACAGATGAAAGGTGAGCAGACAGAAAACAGGCGCAGAGATGAAGGAGTTCCAGCTGAGTTTCTGTGGCGGGATTAAAACACGGAAGTTTCCTTTAAACAGCCGCATGCTAATTTTAACAAGAGTCACTAATATGACTGTTACTGGGCTAATTTTACACAATCGTGGTTTTAACCATGAGAGACATGAGAGTATACAGATAAGAATATTCAAATTGAGAACAAAAACATAACAGGGCTGAAAATATACATGCTACAAAAACGCAGTTGGAATCCTGCCACAGAAACTCAAGATGAAATTCCCAGCAGACAAACTTAATCTGAACAGAATTATTAGATTAAACAGAAAAAAAGCAAATTTGTTAAACAAACAAAACAGCAAAAACAGCTCTGAAGCATAAAATCAGAAGCCGCTGAAGAGAGAGAAAAAAACAACAACAGCAAAAGAGAACTTTGAAAGTAAAATTGAGTGATTAGTAGCAGCAGTTAAAGGTTGTTGCTTAGAGACAGACAACATGACAAAAGTAAGATGTTCCATTTTAAATAAGTGCTGCTGCGTTCAGGAACACTGTTCTCCTTCGTCCAGCTAACTCTCCTCACCTCCTCTACAAGGAGATACAAAAACAACACATGGACATATTAACACAGGGAGCAGTGGAACAGTGGCTGTGGAGGCAGAGGGGGAACAGGGCTGTGATGGGGCTGGGGGCTCAGATGAGGCAGAGTAAATCAATGCAATGATGGCTGTGGTGAGGAAGAGGAGGGGCGTGGGGGCGGGGGGACATCTCACCAGGAATTTCCTCTTCTGCTTCCAGTGGCTGCCCTGAGCGTTGGTGGACATGTGGGCCTCCGTCACCAGGCGGATGAGCTCCCACTCCTCCTGGGTGGGCTCCAGTCGGTCCCACGCCGTCTTCTGCAGCTCCTCCTTCCGCCGGCGCTCCCGGTTCTCCTCGATCAGCTTCCGCTTGGCCAGCCTCTTGCTGTCGTCCAGAACCACTGGAGCCGAGTGCAGCGGCGGAGAGTGGGGATGATGAGAGCAGACAGGAAGAGGAGGAGGAGAAGGGGGGGCAGAGGGGAGTGACTCAGCTGGCTACAAATCAGCACACAACCTAAAGCTTACACACACTCTGCATTCACAACCAGCAAATGTTTTATTATTACAGATGAATTATGAGACTTGTTAGTTTGTCTCTGAAATGAATAAATATTATGGACAGATATAACTTAAGCTGAATTTCCTATGTTTATTTTCGATCTAATGAACAGCAGAGAACTGGAAATATAATTTCATAATGATTTTTTTCTTTTTACTAATAATTAATAATTTTACTTTTTTCAGTTTTTCTAACTGCATAGATTATAATTAGGTTTCATGTTAAGGGTTGTGTTTGTTAGTTACATTACATTAATTGTGAATTAGAGCTCTGTAATTTTTAATTTTTTTAAATTAAATAATCAATAATTTAGAATAATTCTTCTAAATGAGCTAATATTTTGTTAAAAGTTTTCATTTTGTAATTTATTCTAATCCTAAATGTCATGTTTCATTTGCTGTAAGCAGAATAAAAAAAAAAAAATTAACAGAAATAACTTAAACATTGTTTCTTAAAAGTTTTTTTTTGCATTCAGGAGGAAAATATTCACCATGCTGAATAGCTTTGTTTTATTTGTATGGAAAATGCATCAGAAATACGAAGTGTTGAATGCAGTTTTGGTTTATAATAACATTATGGTGCAGTGAAACATTTTTTTTATTAAAAACATCCAGTGTGTGTAAATGACGTCACATGTCCAGTTTGTGCAGATTATTTGAAACAAAGGTTTTAGTGTACAGATTATCAGACATCCCCCGGGTTTTAAAAGGATTTAAGATGAATAGGTTAAGAAACTATTAACACGCGCACACACACGCACACGCGCACACACACACACCCACGCGCACACACACACACACACACACACACACACACACACACACACACACACACACACACACACACACGCACACACACACACACACACACACACACACACACACACGCACACACACACACACACACACACACACATTAAGACAAACAAAAACAATAGGAGTTAATGTACTCACAGTCTGTTGCCATTCCTACCGCTATGCACTTCTTGAAGCGACATTCTTGGCACTGGTTCCTCGTCACCTTGTCGATGACACACTTCCCTTCGTACTTGCAGGCGTAGGTCGGGTTCAGGTTCTTCTGAATGGTTCTCCTGAAGAACCCCTGCAAAGGAAGCGGCTGCATGATCAAGGCTGATCAGCGATAGCTACGGCTGCGTAACACAACCAGAAGGCCCGTCACGATACCTTGCAGCCTTCGCATGTGATGCAGCGGTAGTGGTAGCCTGTGGCTTTGTCCCCGCATACTACACACAGCTCATCCTTGTCCAGGTAGCTCGGTATGTAACCTGCAGGCAGAAACACAGAACAGGGACACACTTTATTGTGGTTGTATTTAAAGCACAGAATATCTAACAGTTACTCATGAAGCTCCTGTTTCTCAGATCCAGTAGAGCTGATCTGATGCTGAGCACAACAAGTGATGCTAAGGAACTGCTGCCATGTTTTAAACATCTACATTTATTCACTTACAATAGTTCTTTGTCAGGAATGCAGAATTAAATGCCTAGGCAATTTGATAATTTGATAAAGGCAGTGAAATGCAAAAGTTTCTCTATTCTTAAACAGAATCCAGACTGGTGTAGAAATCTGGTTTTTGTTTGAGGTTTTAACTTGATTAATTTGCTTTTGTCTGATTTATAATTACAAAAGTGGAACAAATGTAAAGACATCAATATGAAACTACTTTAAATCACACACACGAACCCCCCGCCCCCCACACACACACTATTGTCAGTTTCTACTACGTGTGAATAACATATCATGTTAAATGTGTTATGTAGAATCCCAGCCCCAGATTAGTTTTTTCCTTCCAAAGTAATCTTCCAGCTAACTTCGTTAACATCTTGCTCTGGCCCTAATGAGATCAGAGCTTGGAGCTGGTCAGTCTTCAGGATCGGAGGTGCACAAACTGATCAATATCTATTTAGGGCTTTATTAAAAGACAAAAAAAAAAGAAATAATGAATCGAACATCAGCCTTCTGTTGCCTCGGCATCAATCAATACAGAACCTAAACTCGCCTCAGTCAAACCCTCTGGAGCCGCCTTCCACTGCGGGATGCCAGGAGTTGTGGCTTCATGCTGATCACACTTAATTTAAAAAAGCCGCACAGAATCGATTCATAAATCACTACAGAGTCAACACTAATAATCACACAGATCTAATCAAACTAGCTCCTGGAGGCTGGATTAATCAATGTAACGTATGGATTTGGACATGCAGCAGTCGACTCCACTCATACAAATCATTTTGACCCAGAGGTCCAAATGCCATACCTTTTCTGTGGGCCCCTTGCATCCACTGCAGATGTGAATAATCAGGTTTAATCTCAGGAAAATACTCAGGCTGATGGTGGAAGTGGCTGAGAGGAACCTCCATGTTGCAGAACTCGTTCTTAAAGGAGGAAGGGCCGGCAGCGTAGGAGCAGGAGTAGTGCTGGCCGGGGGGCCAGGCCTGCTCCATGCAGGGCGGGTGATGCAGGGGCTGGGTCTCGTAGTGTCCGTAACCGGCCCCATCCCCGGGGTACATGCAATGCTCCCCGCCACCCTGAACGGCGTAACCCCCGACCCCAGAGTGGGGCATCTCGTACATGTCCGGTATGCAGTAGTTCATCATGAAGAGCCACAGAGCACCATAAACTAACCTCAGATCTCTTCTCTGGAGTTAAAAAACAGGCAGGATCAACCAATCAAGCTAAATAAATGAAATATCCATCCTCAAACTCCCAAAAAAACAAAAAAAAAAACCAAGAAAAAAACCCAACTTCATCAAGTTGCACCAAAGAAGAACAAACATTTGATCCAGCAAATCCACGGAGCGCAGACTACACCTAGCAACTGCCCCACCCGCCACCACCCGGCCGAATTGGGAAGCAGAGATTTATGACGACGTAGGGCACTAATCTCACACTCCGCAAATCCTTGATGTGCCACTTCCACTGGCAATGTCACAGATTAGGATCTTTGTGTGCCGCACCTACAGTAAGCAATTAGCCAGAAGATCCAGAGTGGAAAGAAGCTCCAGACACACACAAGATGATGTGATGAAGAGGAAGAAGCATCTTCACCCAAACAGCTATTCCAGCTGAAGCATGACTTTACAGACCTCACACTTCTGTTACCTCTAAGACTCCCCAACTCCCTCAATGTGGTTCTAGCAGCTTGGCTTTTAGATATATTTATTGAGAAAGCACAACCAATTAAAGTGTACAATCAGCATACAATATCATTTCACTTTTGATTGAGAAACAAGCTACAAAAATAAACTCACCCACTCTGTCCATGCAACAATACATACAGTAAAAATGATATTTAGCATTTCACTTGACACAGAGATTTATAAGGTCAAATTATGAGGAAAAAATTACTATAATAAAATCATTAAAAGATTTGAAACAAGGCAGCTAATTTTGATCACTTTCATGGGGACAATATCCACCCATCCATCCATCCATCCATCCATCCATCCATCCATCCATCCATCCATCCATCCATCCATCCATCCATCCATCCATCCATCCACCCACCCACCCACCCACCCATCCATCCATCCATCCATCCATCCATCCATCCATCCATCCATCCATCCATCCATCCATCCATCCATCCATCCTTTTTACTGTCTATTACTAATTATTAGCACATGAGTAACATGATGAGGTCATGGTCCATTTCAGATAATATGCTTAGTCTGTACTCAGCCATATTGATCAGGCTCCCTGTTCAGTAATGAGGGGATAAGCTTTAATGCGATCAAGTCTTTTTATTGAGATTCTGAGGCAGAAACATGAGGTTGCAGGAAGCAGAACACACTGAGCAACACACACTGATCTGTCATATTTACTTCAGCAGCTGATGTTCAGATGATTGACATAACCTCAGTGATTCCAAAGCTGAGCACAAGAAAACATTTGAGCTAAGAATGACAACCAGATCCAGACTGGGAGTCCCAGTCTGGATCCTCCAGCAGTTGCTGGTTCTGATGAAGCAGTTGAGACGCGTTCAGGCACCATCCTGTATCAGACAGAGGTGGAGTGAGCTGACTGTATATGGGCAGAAAGTGTTTCAAATGCAGGCTGTTGTTTTATGATGACCACAGCAGCAAAAACATTTTCTCATAAAATCACAAAATGTTCTGTGAAGAGGTTTTTAGCACAATGAGTCTGTGAGGTTTGGACTGTTTCTAACTGCAGCAATTATGTGACAAAGTTTATGAAATGTACCTTTAGATCACTGCTAATAGAGACTTATTTAGCTGTTCCTAACTCAGACAGGTTATAGCACAGTAAACATGAACCTGCTCCAGTTTGCTAAAATGTGCTCTGTACTAAAGTTTGAAATAGTTACAGTTCAAAACCTGCTGGAGTTTCGTCTGCCTCCGACACAACGCTTCCTCTCTTTGACTAATGATTCTCTATGTTTTTCTTTTTCTTACCACTCTTATTAAGCTAACACTGTTTTAAAACTACAGTAGTGAGACTGTTTGCAGCTGTTGCATCCAGAGTACCTGAGCAGGTGGCCTGACTAACCAGGAAATGCTAGCTGTGCTCCTACTACTGAAAGGTCAAATATTCTACCAACCACAATTACTCAGGGTCTGCTGCTAGATTTAGTGTTTCTTTTATATTTCTTTGCTACAAAAGAAATGTCAAAATCAACATGAAACTAAATTTTATTGGGAGTTTTGTTATCAATATGGTAAATGAATTTCTGCAGCAGCGATAATAGCGGCATCTCCTTCCTTTTCCACATAAATACTGGACAATGATGATATTTTTCTTCAGGTTTTCTCGCTGAGAGAATCTCCCTCCAGCTGCTGTCCAGCAATAACAATTTTTAAAGCAACCTGAAGATGAAGCTCTGATAAGAAAACTATTTATTTCAGTTCAGTTAAATAAAGATCTCAATTCTTTTTGCTGGTTAGAGATAAGATGATTTAGTTTGAAGAAACAAGCCTCCTGTATTTTTGTGTTTCTTAGAGAATCAAGGGAAATAATAATAAAATAAACAATATTTATTAGAGGAATACAAGATAAATGCCATTTATAGTCCCATTCAGCTGAAATTCAGGTTGATTATTGATTAAAGTTTAAGATTAAGACTAGGTTGTTGTGTGCGCGCTCACGTCCCTCTTGAAAATGAGACCTACATCTCGCTGTGGTTTTACTTGGTCAAATGAAGAAAATAATAAAAACTGACCAACACAGCCACTCAGTGTTAACCTGGGAATCTGAGGCAGGACTACATAAAAACTGTTTCATGTATAGAACAGCACAGATCTCTGTAAACTTGCCACATCTAACAAGAAAAGCACTAATAATTCTTGTTCCAATAAACAAACAAACTATTATACTTTGAGAGACACTTTAATTCCCAGCTAGATTATGATCAGCACAGGCGCTGATAATCCAGTAATGCAGCTTAAACCTTGAGACAAAAAGCCTGACAAAGTGATTATGGGTCCAGATATAATATGACGCTTAAAGTGTCTTAAATTAACTTAAACGTTGACTTGTGTTGAAGTAACAAGCAGCAGTGCAGAGTGGTGGCTTTTTAATCTCATTAGCTGTGGAGTACAAAAGGACTTGCATTATCAGGATGCACTGTTGTTTGGCAGTTTACGCATATGCTGCATCATTAAGCCTCACACGAGCCTGACGTTAGCGATGTGTGATGGTTTACCAGCTTCAAACCGTCGTGAGCTGTGTAAATAGTTTACACAGTAAGCAGCTGCTGTGTTAAAGCAGCGAGCTCAGAGTCCTTTAATTAGTCGACTCAGAAAAATGTAAATGAACGTAGTTAGATGAGTAACAACTATTCCAATCTAGCAGCTAAGTGGATTCATGGCAAACAGATTGCTTCATTTAAAAATACTTTATTGATCGTAAATGAAAATGAAATTTAATTGTAAGTCATTGATTCAAAATTCTTCAGTTATTCTGAGGGGTATAATTTTCACAAAGTAATACGAAAGATGTTAATAATTCAATGCAACTCATGTTCAGTCCTCACCAGCAGTGTCTACAACAACATTAAACACAACTCTGGTGAGAACAAGCTGTTCCGTACTTAGAAGCAATGCTGCTACTGAACTGAAATCCTACATTAGTTGTTATTAATTTAACCATTTTATTGCTTTTACAAGTCAGTCATGAGCAACAACAAAAAAATGCTAATCTTGTAATGTAACTAAATTCTACAAAACAATGACAGTTAAATAAAAATGTGTAAAATAAAATAATTGACTGCATAAATATTTCCTCCTTCCAGTCAGTATTTAGTATTTGCCCCTCTGGCTCCGTCCCAGCAGGAAGTCTGTGTGGATCGCTCTCAGTCATTCTGCTCATCTGGACGCTGCACTTTTCCTCCATTCTTCCTGCTAAACCCTTCCAGCTCTGTCAGGTCAGCTGTGAACAAGTCTGGACTTTTACTAGGACACTCCAGAACCTCCCACTTGTTGTCCATCTCTGTATCTTTAGCTGGAAGCTTCGGTTCGTCGTCTTGCTGGATGATAAATGTTCTTTGAAGCCGTATTTCTCTGGCAGATGGAAACTAACTGTCCTCCAGGATGTTTCTACATTTCCCTCAGTTGGTCTCCATTCCACTCATTGTGTTGTAGCACCAACTGGCTGGACCTCTGCTAGGTTAAGTCAATCACCTTAAAGGAGGTGAATATTCATGCAATCACTTTTTTATATTAATATTATTTTAATAGAAATCAGTTTTCACTGTAACAGAATTTGTTTTTTTGTCAGAAACCACCAAATTTAGTTGATTGTGATTAATTTGTTAAAGCAATAAAACGGGTAAAACATGGCAGGGTTGAATACTGTCACTATTTGAGATGGTTTTTTCTTTCCAGGTAAAACATGAACATTTATCACGATCAAATAAAGTTGGGGAAATCCCATTTTAAGGTGAATTGTATTTTAAAACCAAAATACCGTAGCTAGTCAGTTTTAAGTCATAATTCTAGTTACTGCAGTAAACTTTAATGCAGGACAAACAAAATAATCAACAGAATGGTTCTGTATAAAACAGGGAGAGTAGCAGCCTTGTTTGGGTAAAAATTATCTGATCTCTTTATTCTTTTGTCTGAAAAGATTTTTTTTTTAGCTGAACAGCTCACAGTCTCCAAACAAAATGGTTTGGATCAGTAAACCAAAAACTGAACCCGGCTTAAAGAACCTCTGAGTCCCACGGTGGGGAAACAGCTGCTTTATGAGACTTCATTTCTACTGGAGCAGCAGCTAAGGGAGATTCACACTGCAGCAGAAGACTGATTATGAAAAAATAAATCTGAAAAAGCATGAGATGGTGAGGGAGTCAACTGACCAACCCGCTTCCACCAGGATGCTGTTCCCAATGATTTTGATTTGAGACGGTCTGATGTCAAACTCTCCTATAGAAAGCTGTCCTCACTTTATTTTTCATGTTATTACCTGTACATTAACATCAAAATCACTGAATTAAAAATATTGCAACACAACACAGAACAGTAGTCTGCACTCAGTCACAGTCCTCATCGCTTGAATAGAATATCTGACAGGGAATTATGTTTCAGATGCAACGTGTTCATGTTCTGTGTTCCGGTTCGGACGTTCAGAACGACTTCCTGTCCTTTACACCCAGAACTGATGTAATGTGGAAATTTGTGACCAACACCAGAAAGATCAACATGAGGAAAATCATAATTCATGCTGGCATCACAGCTGCTCTAGTGCTTTTAGCAGCTCAACAATCCGTAGTTGTTGTCCTCTGCCTTCATTTACATCTGCCTCTGACTACGAGACAGAGACAGGTCTGGGCTGCAGGCAGATCACTGATGGGACAAGAATACTTCCATGGAGTCAAAGAACATTATCTGCTTTAAAAATCAGAGGACGGGTGTGCCGTGGTGGCGTAGTGGTTAGCGCAACCCACATTTGGAGGCCTCAAGTCCTCGACGCGGCTGTCGTGGGTTCGACTCCCGGACCCGGCGACATTTACCGCATGTCTTCCCCCCCTCTCCTTCCCCCTTTCCTGTCAGCCTACTTTGTAAAAAGGGACTCTAGAGCCCACAAAAAGACCCCCTGGAGGGGTAAAAAAAAAAAAAAAAAAAAAAAATCAGAGGACATGTCCACCATGTCCATCTGACACTTCCTATACATTTACAATAGATAACTTGTGTGTCTTTGCCTCTCTAAGCTTTAGTTTGGCTCACTCAAAATGTTCTACTTGTTTAAATTCTACAAAGCCGGTTATTTAATGACAAAGTTACATAAAAGATCAGCTCACATTTAACACATTTAATCTTTTTATTTTTAAAACACACACACCGTTCTGAAAACATGTTATGTATTAGTGTTACTGCAGTTTTTGGTCCTGTATGTTGAGCTGTTTGACCTATGATGATCCAGATTCTAATGATACAGAAATTTATCTAAAAAAACAAAAACAAAATAAAAAACACAGACAGTAGTGCTTCTACAGAAATCATAGTAGAATTCAATATTGAAATATTATAATTTCAATTTTAACTACAAACTCACTTAAGATGAGAAAAATTTTGAATTTATTAAAGAATATTAATTGGAGAAGTTGTATATCATTACTTTGTTAATCTCACAGTAATATTGGCCTTATGGATGTTTAGACAAAGCATTAAAATAACCTAAATGACATTCATGGCAAAATGAATGTTTTAATGTAACTAAGGAGTCAACATGAATATGTTAGAGAGGCTTAGCGTGGGGTTAAGGCTGGGTTAATTCAACAAGTGTCACTGTGTCACATTTGGATTCAATCAACATGCAGCAGCTTTTCAGAGACAGGTCCTATGAGGCAAATCTGCTTGCAAAGAGGGCTTGATACCAGTTTAACTTTTTGATGAGGTGATGTCCTTGACTGGGCCTAATCTTGTTTGCAGTTTCCTTAACAACTGTCGACAAACTGTTAAGCATCCATCAGACAGTTTAGGGCAAGTCAATACTGAACCAATCTGTTGTCTGATCTGGCTGCACCTTACGGTGGGTTTCATGTCTGCCTGTGCTCAAACTATTCCCCTTATGTTTTTATTTAGCTGAATGTTTGTCAGACAGATGATAATATCTTGTGTATAGCTGTAGAAAAAACTAAATCTAATAAGTCATTTTAACATACGGTTTAGCTGATCTTTTATGTACCGTAGTCATTAAAAGCTTCTGTACAACTGGTAATGTATGCTTAAAATCAGAACGTATTCAGAGCATCTGCATGTAAATAAATTTAGTTTTTTTATATACTTGCAGAGCTATAAAACAATTCAATTAATTTGATTATATTGAGATTTTTTTTCATCAGATTCTAATTTAAAATAGGGTCTTGATTTTTTAAATAAATTTTAAAATGCTATTTTATTATAACAAAAGTTATAAAAAAAGGTTCAGAAATGCACGGCACCTTCTGAAGCATAGCTGTCAGTTTTAAACAATGAAGGTAAAATGTGATGGACTCACCTTACCGGTCAGAGAGATCTGCATCACTTCGTTCTTCTGAACATGCTCTAATGAAAAAGAGCTGGAAATCTATTTCCACAGGCAGAATGCATGTTATCCTGGCAGAGTAAACACCTGGAGATCCGTCTCGCGGCAGACTCCAAGTATTCCTGCCACACAGGTGGATGAAGCGCCATGGCCTCTCTGTTCCAGCTAACAACACACTCGCTCCTTCATGCCTCTGTTTCCTCATCATTTTTCGCCGCCGTGCCGACGGGATCATAGTTTCCCAGTCAGAGGCGCCTAGCTGCAGTGGCTCAGCAAAGGGCTTTTACACAAATATATTCCCTCCCTGATTGATCACTTTGCGACTCAGGGGTTCAAAGCCGGTCATGAACAATATTTGGATGTCAAGCATCTCTTCCACCCAGGGGCCCTCAATTAACACGACGCCCCGTGCCAGATGTCCCCGGCTAGTCCGTGTTACCTGAGGAGGCCACATTAGATGAACCTTTCCCAGTGAAGTAAGCCCAGGGGAGCAACAGAAGGCTCCCAGGTTGAAAGTTGAAGTTGGAGCGGATTATCCGCAACGTCCCCATGGCTCTCTTTCATACTACTCTAGTGTTTTTGTGTCAGAGCGGTCGTCAGCAGCTCTGTTTCACTGAGAGTCTGACAGCGTGTCACAGAGAAAAATACCACTAACCTCCAAACATGCGACTGCTACACAAAGACTTTTTTCTATTCCTTTCACAAAACAGCCAACATTTGGTAAAGAGTCAGAAAACACACTGTTAAAAAGCTGATCTTTTAGAAGGTTCAACTTTTAAGGTCAAGTGATGCCGGCTCATTATGCAACTCTGCAGCTATTCTTAACATCCCAGTGACTGCAACAAAAACCAAAAGTAGGAAGCACAGCTTTACCAGATAACAGGCATTTATTGTTACTGTATACATTATGTATATATTTCTCCACTCTTTTTTCACCTTGATTAAAACTACCACACCACTAACTTCACCAGATAAACTTCCCATAATCCTGTGCTGCATCGCTATCACTGTCACATGACCAAACAAACACATTTGTCACATCACATCAACCTCCTCCCCTCCTTGTCCAAAAACAAACGGTAACAAGATGGTAAAAATATCGATTGTTAATATCAGTCTTATTTATTGATATGTTAGAAAATGACTAATGTTGACCAATACCAATTTTAGTGCTGATACATGATGGATCCCTAACATGTTGTGTTCTACTGGTCACTCTTAGTGGAGAAAAATTGTAAGCATGTCACCAAACATAAAGTCATTATATCTTACATACAAACTGCAATTACAAGATATGTTTATCCTAATTTTTAAAATCTCAACTCCAACTTTTGTTTCATACATGCAAACGTTTTCTCCTATAAAACTATGACTATGTTTAACTGTGTGTTTTTCCAATAGATTTTTTGATATTACTTCCAGGACTGAACCCAGCACAACCAGGACACCAACTCTTCTTCTGCTGAGGGACTAGATTTAGAAATGCCCTCTACAGTCAAACTGGGGTTTACAGGAAGAAATGTGTTTGGGTCAGCAAATTAACTTAAAGCTTCATAAATTACAATGAAATTCAAACATTTCTAAGTTGTCAAGTTCTTGTTGGAACCCTAATGCAACAGTCAATTGGCAAGAAAGTCATGTGCTCCATCTGCCACCTGTAGGCTCTGCATTAATATTGAACATAGAAGCCTGGCTCGCTGCTGTAATGTTCACACTGTGTCAGAACCACAGAGTTAACAAACTGTAAGTGCTTCCAGAGTTTCTCTTTAATTTTATTTTTAGAAAATTTTATTTATCTTTAATTTTATTTTTAGAAAATAAAATTAACGACAAAACAACAGAAATTATAATTTTAGTCCTCCTGTTTAAACTAAATTCTGAGAATATTATGAATGGATACATATAATTCTTGTCCTGGATTCAGTTCAGCTTAAGTCTGTTTTTTAGTTTATGTGTTTATTTCAAACATATTTACATTTATAATTCAGATGCCATAACATATTTAGATAACTATTTGTTTGAAAAGGAGGAAGGCAAAAGTATAAACTTATTTGAACTCTTTCTTTTATGTTTATTATTTTTACACATTCTTTATTTACAGCAAAAAAAATCTAATTAAAAACAATAAAAAACAACAAAATAAAATAATAAAAAAAACACACAGCTATATATTCCTAGAATGTAATTCAATTCAATTTAGTGTTTCCAGGTAATGGTAATTCACAACACATACCATCTCAAGGCACTTGAAAAAAGAGCTTCAGTGTGTGGATGCTCTGGTTTCTCAAAGCTCATATTGGATTACAGCAGATGAGCCTGGTTCTGGTTCTGGTTCTGCAGGTGGTTTCTTCCTGTTAAGTGGGAGTTTTTCCTCTCTACTGTCGCTACATGTGTAATCAGTATGAGGGATTGCTGCAAAGTCAGTGACTCGATGCAACCTGTCAGGTTTCCTTTCCTCCGGTTTGAATAATACACTGAACTTGATTTATTGTTTGATTATACTGTATATTATATAAGGTTATATACAGTATATTTCTGCATACAAACTGCATGTTTTGAGAGAACATTTGTTGTAAACGTCAGAACAAACATATTTAACTGGTTAAATTTAAATAAAAATGGCTTCCTCTCCACTAACTAATCCAATATTTCTGATGAAAATACTTTTATTACCTACCAGCAAAACAGATTTTAAAAAATCCAGCTACAGCCAGAAACATAGAAGTTCAGATAAAATTCAAAGAAAGGAACCGGACATCTTGTCTAATCTGTAAGTTTGTCCTTGAGGTTCTGATTTGGGAAGTTTAGTCATTTTGATTTCAGCAGTGTACGTATCATCAGTTTTAAACCAGATGAGCTGGGCGTTAAGCTGTGTCCAGTTCGGCCATTTCCCCTCCCTCACAGAAGCTGCTGTCCTCCTGGGTCTGACTGAACAGACTGAACTGATCCAACACATCCTGGTGTTTGGAGAGTTTTTACGTCATAGTTTCAGTACTGTGTAGAAAGTGACTATGGTAGCATGTTGACTATATACAAATCATAATCTATTAAATTAAAAATAAACTACAGAGTGGGCTAACAAGTCAGAACACTACATTAGTTTCTCTTATTTACTTTCTTTCTCCAACTACCCAATTATTTAAGTCAATTATTATATAAATAAATTTGATGTCAGAGTAATCTACATTAAATAAGAAAACGTCTCTTTGGGATTATTTCATAGATGATTTCCTTTCTTTTTACCTTTCTTCCTGCTGTAAACCACTGCATCACTTTTTCTTTCTTTGGACTTCACTGATAAAATGAATTACAGTAGCTATAAAAAGTATTCAAATCCTTGGATGTTTTAACCTCTTACAATTCAGTCATGAGCAACAAAATGTGACTTTTTTGATTAAAAATGACAGAAAACACATTTAACAGAGAAACAGTTTTCAAAGTGAAAATTGAATGATAATGAATTACAAATATTGGCCATATAATAAGTGTAAATTAGCATAAATATTTCTTCCTTCTAGTCAGTATTTAGTATTTGCCCCTCTGGCTGCGTCCCAGCAGGGAGTCTGTGTGGATCGCTCTCAGTCACTCTGCTCATCTGGACGCTGCACTTTTTCTCCATTCTTCCTGCTGAATTCCTCCAGCTCTGTCAGGTCAGCTGTGAACAGGTCTAGACTTTGACTGGGCCACTTCAGAACCTCCCCCTTGTTGTTTTCAGATTGTCTCTGTGTATGTTTAGCTGGAAGCTTCAGTTCGTCATCCTGCTGGATGATAAATGTTCTCTGAAGCCGAAGTTCTCCGGAAGATGGAAACTAACTGTTTGATTTACCAGCAATCATTTGACCTTTGACCTTTCCAAGCCTTCCAGGAGCTGCTGGAGACGCACCACCACAGCACGATGCTGCCACCATCATATTTCACAGCAGGGATGTTATGTTTGTGGTAATGAGAAGTGCTTTTGTCCTCTAAAAACAACATCTTAATAAAAAAATCTCATCAGACCAAAGAAGCTTCTTCCTCCTGACCATGGAGTCTCTTCCCACGTACCCTTAGGCAAACAAACTCTAGTCCAGCCTCGATGTGAGTTTTTCTCATCAGTGACTTCCTCATTGCCTCTCTCCCATAAAACTCTGACAGGTGAAGAACCAGTGATTGTCTGCAGAGTCTCTCCATCTCAGCTGCTGCATCTTGGAGCTCCTTCAGCGTAGTCATGGTAACCTGGTGTCTTATCTCACTAGTCTCCTTCACGTAGACTAGATTGTGAGGACGACCTGTTCTTTCGTGTCTTGATGAACTCTGGGGGATGTTCATATTTTTTTTCCGTCTTCATCTCCTGACTTATACTTTTCACTAACCTCTGATTTGCTTGGCGTGTTCTTTAGTGTTCATGCTGTTGTGGTAACCAGGAATGGACCTTCCAGAACCAGCTGTCTTTATACTCCAGTCGCTGGGTTACATTCCACTCACTGTGAGGCTTTAAGTCAATTACTAAATATATTTGATGTCAGCTGGTCTAGTTCAGCAACCAGCTGAACTAGAGCAGTCACTTTAAAGGGGTGGAAAACACTTATTTATGTCAAAATATTTGTATTCATTAACATTATTGTGAAATCAGGTTTTACCTAAACATCAATAGTTTGTTTTCCAATTTATTTTGTCCAAAAAGCCACATTTTGTTGAGCATGATTGATTTGTAAAAGCAAGAAAAGGGTAAAACATTTATAAGAACTGCACAGAGTTAAATAGTCTGGCTTTATATTAACTATTATTTTCATCTAATGACTCCTAATTAAAGCAAAATCACTCTGAGAGACTTCCTGCTGCATGAAATGGTTTGGAGTGAAAGCAGGAGCCACAGAGAGAGGAAGCCTGCAGGAGGCTCAGCCACAACCCAACTCTGGATGAGATGGACAACAGCCAGGAATTCTGTTAGGAAATGACTGGAATGAATCCCAGTTCTGTCCAGGTTCACCTGTACAATTTCAATTCTTCAGAAAAACATAGTCATCTAAGGATATGACAATAAGACAAACAATTTTATGCAAGATGACCTCCTAGTGAAAATACATTATCTGAATGGATCTGAAAGCATGAAAAAGTTCGGAGAACACAGCGATTCAGAATGAACCTGGGTCGTCTGCAGTGGTGGCATAAAGCAGCACATCAAACCTAGACTCACATTTCACTGTAGGACACAGTGGAGGTGTAGTCATGATGCGACGGTGCAAAATATTTTAGACACAGATGCTTGAGGCATTATAAAATGTTGGGTTTAATTTGGAAAATGGAAAGTTTCAGAAACCATCAGCACACATAGGAGATGTAAGACGTTTCTGGACTGGAGCAAAACAGTAAAAATTTATTTAAGTATTTGATGAAATGATTTAATCAGATATTTGCAATCGAGGCCAACCGGTGCATCTGGGCTTGTTTTTCAGCCTGGCTTTTTTCCCCCAGTCTGATGGTAGTTGAAAGAACAAGGTCATGGATCCAAGCGGCTCAAATCAGCTTGCTTTTAAGACAGTCTGTGTTTACCCTGGGGATGTGGTAAGGAGCTCACTCTTTCAGGGGGCTCAGGGTGCACATTACCCTTTCACACTAAAAGGGATAGTGTCAAGGTGACTGGGACATCTGAGCAGTTCGTCTCCTGGACATCATCCAGGCCAAGTGTTTGAGACAGGTTGGAGCAGGAGGAAGCTGCGGGGACACCCAGCACACGCCAGGAGGATAATGCCTCTCGATTGGCTTGGGAACGCCTTAGTGTCCTCCTGGAATAGCAAAGAGGAGGCAGCTCGGGTGACGGAGGTCGGGCCGCCTCCACCCAGAACGCCTGAACCCACACAAGTGTTGGGGAATGGAGAGCTGCATGATGATAACGGCCCTTAATGTGTCTTAATTCCTGTTACCGCAACATGGAAAGTTTATATAAACTCAACCTGCAGATATGAATGCTGAATGACTAGAACTATGTGTTGTGTAATGAGAGCACCCTTAAACTATACACCACTTTCTAGATCTCTCTAGAACGGGTGAGGAAGACCACTTCCAGAGCAAAAATCAAGATTTACAGGAAAGTAAAGAGACTGAAAACGAAAGCATTTCTTCGGTTTCATGTCAACCTCTTTTTTAAAATTTTTTAGCAGAAATGCTCCCAAGCTTACTCAGACAGACAGGAAGAAAATGGAGGTGAAATATTACCGTTTTGAACAGCCTCATCCTTCCAGCAGGGGGAGCATTTCTCTGCAGGCTCTAAAAACAGATGGGGAGAGGCAGTTTACCAAAGCAGGCCATAGCTCAGTAAAACAGGTTAGAGACAGACAGAGCAGCTGCTCTGCTTTCATATGCAATCAGAAACAGAGAGGATGCAGGCCTGTCAGACAGGAGCTGCAGCAGCCTGCTAACCCAGCAGCATCCCAGTCATTAGCTCAGCGGCTGAGTTGGTGTTGCTTTCAGGGTGTAACAGCAAGCGAGGGGATTGGGTTCATTTCCTCGTGCGATACACGTGAGCTTGTGTCTGTTTGGTTCGATAACATATGTGCCGGATCAGAGGTGTTTAGTGGGACGACTAAATCCACACGTGACGACCAATTTACCTCGTACATTATCTCTACTGACTAAATGCATCTAGCGGCACATACTGTACTTGCCTGTTGAATTTAAATGGACAAGCTGTTAGCGCGCTGCTGCAGCCCATATGTCCCGCACACAGCGAGCTGCAGCGTTGGCAGGTTGCTTTCTGGGTCTGTAAGGGCATTCTGCTGCAGGAGTTTCTGGTATTTTCTCTGGGGAATGAGGAAAGATGTCAAAAACTTTTATGTTCAGTAGGTTTTTCAAGCTTGTAGCTGTTCAAGCTCAGATTAATTGGAAAGTTTAAAAATAATTCTAGAAACTTCGTTTTAGAGGTTTACGGCAGGTGTTACTACTACTATAAATGATAATTAACGTTTTATTATGTGCATAATAATATATATGTACTGTTTTGTATTAAATGGTGACTGCATTACAGTAAAGACATCAGAAACGTAGATAAAGTTGAGTTTAAACTGAACTTGATCTCATGACTCGTTAGAAAAAGTGAGTTCTGACAGCAGACCTGAGTCTGGAGCAAGCCGACTGATTTTCAGGACTCAATTCAGGGCTTAAAACTCCCAAATCATTAATTCAATCACTGTGAACAGAAACAGATCATTCAACTCCTCCTTAGAAGACTTAAAGTTCAATTTGGAAACTTTGGCAGAGGGTCACAGCAGCAGATGACACGCTGTGCTGCGGCGCGCTGAAGGCAGCGAGGCCTCAGCGTTCAGGGAGTCAACTTCCTGGACAGACAGGAAATCAGCTGCTGTCAGGTGGACATCAACGGGTCTGAATATATAAACTTCATCCAGTTGTAAATCTGATACATGGGAGCAGAACCGCTTGTAGGACTGGATGCTATCACCATTTTAACCAGGACTCTGTCCTGCATGTTTACAGTGTTTCTTACTTACATGAATAGCTCACTGGCATTTTTCTGCAGCACTTGTTGGCATGGCGATGAGTGAATGCAGTCATTTGAGTCAGGTGAGCTGGAGCAGGGACACACCTGAAACATGCAGGACCTGAGGTCCCGGAAAACCCGGATAGATCTGCTGCTGCAAAGCTTCTAAAAGCAACTCCTGGGATTTTATGTAATATAAAATGTGTCTTTAAAGAATGGAGTCCTTAGTTTCCTGTTTAGTATGGATTTAAAGGTTTTTCTGACGTAAATTCTTTGTGTGTGGTCGTGGCTGGGCGCTGCTGGGAGGGCTGCAGGATCTTACCTGACATACTGGTGGGCTTCAAGGCCAGGATGACATCCTCAGAGCCTCCTCAGACATCTGGGAACCTAGCAACCAGAACACAGCCAGGAGTCAGTGTGTCCTCCACTCACCCTCCTTCACTTCCATGTCACCACAACATTTTCTCCGTGTCTGCCATTTTATGTACAACACTGGATTCTAAGTGGGAAAAAATGCAGTTAAAGTGCAATCTCATTATTTAACTTAGTACAAGGCATAACTGTTGTTTCTGTGTTTATTTCAGGTGTAATTTGCAGTAGTTTCTTAAGAAAGAATCAACCTTTCACAGGCCTTGGGACTTTTTCTGCATGGTTTTGTCAGTGCACAGCGACATCTGGTGGTTGATCCTAGAATATGTCTTTCCACAACCCAAGAACATGCTAACAGGGATTACAGAGCTTCAGCTCTTCTGTTTTTTGTTGTCATTTATTTCCCACATAAACTACTACAGTACTGTAAGTTAGAATTAGACTTTTTTTCTTTAAGTCTGTAAATGTTCTAAAGTGTACAGACATATACCAGAAGTCACATTTCTACACTTATACAACTAACTCATCTCTCAGAATGAACACGCTTAAAGATTGTCTTGCAAGTTTTCCTTGAGAAAAGTTTGTAATTGTTCCTCTTTAATAAAATGCATAGCCTTTAGCATATTAGCTGATCACATAAATTAAAGGCAACATCTGTGCTGTTAATAAGAAACGGCCAAATTTATTTTCTACTGGTCTTTGACTTGGCCACAGAGCGCTACTGCACATCCATACAGCTCAAGTAAAAAAAAAAATTAATAAACCTAACACAATATTGGATGAAATTATCCAGTTTAAGGGCTTACCAATAATCATTTATTTTTTAAAAATATTCATTACAATAAGAATTCTGATTTATTGTTGTTTCAATACATTCTAATTTATGATGCTTAAAGCAAACCCTAACTCGCAGGGTTACTGAAAATTTTGTTTATGATATTTTTCTCCACAGTTTGTACCACGAGAACATCACTAAAATGACTAAATTTGAAGATATGACTAAATGCAGTTACTGTGATAGGCTATAAATTACACTGGTGGTGTCCTGAAGATGCCTGTTTCAAAAGGAAATGTTTTTCAAGGGCAGCGTTTGTGTTTGTGGCGCCATGAATGCTGTGTCAGAATTCACAGCCATACAGTTACCTCAAAAATATGCAATAAATAGTTTTTATTATCTTTTCTTAGTTATTACAGTAGCACCAGGAGATATAGTGATAAGATTATAAGTCCGTATTGCCCACAGCTAATCCAGATGTGTTTTGTTTTTCAGTCACAACCATGTTGTACAGGGAAACTTCGGACAGCGCTCAGAGCTAAGTTGACGAAGAGTTATTATGGAAAAATCACAGAAGCCTGCAGCCACTGATAACCCAGACTCTACTGACCAGATACTTTTAACTCAGTATCTAGTGACTGCAATTCGTCAAAGTAAAAACTTCTTGGATTTGAAAAAAACTAATATATCCCAGCAAATTTTTAAATATTGATTATATATTGCTTGTGCTCAAAATGCAAATCCCCTTCGTCCCACTAGCAGTTGGCACATATGAACAGTTCTTCATATCTTCTGTAATATTCCGTCCAACTATCCCATTACAGATTTGGGAACATCAAGTTCATGGGCATCAATATTTCTAACAGGCTGAACACAATTAAATGAAATCCCATTACAACCATAAGAACTCTCCCTCTCTCACTGATGGAAAAAGTGTCTGCAATCAAAATGATGGTCCTCCCTAAGATTATCTCTTAAATCTTTTTTATGGTTCTATTTAAACCTCTCAGCTTGATTTAGATTTGGCATAGCAACCAAGCATCCATATAGAAGTGTCAAAAACTTATAAAAGGATAAATAGTAAGCATGAAACAACCCAACCTTTATAAATATTAGAATATGTATTAACAGTGGATATGGAAAAATACATCAGATTTGTAAAAATCTATCACCCTCTGGAAAGACAATAACCAAACACTACGCAGATAAATCTGTATCAGATATTGCTTTATCCTCCGTTATATTAAGCAGCAGAGGTATTTTAAAAGCATAGATATCCAGTCCATCCCCATCTGAAGGGAATATCTTAAAATAACCCAGTTTTAAATTCTCCCATGCAAACAAACACATTTAGAACAATCCAGACATCCTGCAGAATGAAAGGGTTCTGAACCTCTCAACACAGAGAAGCAAAGAGGTGAATGATTTAGAGAATATGATGGATATGAAAGATTTCATCTGATTTATTGTTTTAGTAAACTATATACTATTGATAGAAATGCATCATAAGCTAAAACATCCATCCATCCATCCATCCATCCATCCATCCATCCATCCATCCATCCATCCATCCATCCATCCATCCATCCATCCATCCATCCATCCATCCATCCGAGGGGTGTATGTACCCTCCAATGAGCTATGAGTATCCTATCAGTTCATGGTGGCTAGTTTTGTGTTTTCCTGTAGCTTCTTTCTTTGGTTCATTGTTACCATATGATGTTGTGACTCATGTTTAATTACTTGGTTTGAGAAATAGGTTTGTTGCTTGAAGCTCCAGTTTTTAACTTGAAAAGCCAGACGCCATCTTCGTTTATTCTAGATAACTGGAAAGGATGGAATCATTTCTACTGCTTGATCATGTAACAGGCAGCTGTCGGGTTTTACTTTACTGTTTCAAATAGACTCAGAAACCAAAGAACATTAGCTGCAGGAAGGACTGTCACAATAAGTTTTGTTAGGTGATAAATTGTCCCAGTAGTTATTGCAATGAACAAGATTGTTGTTTTGATACGATTTTCAAGTAACATCATGGTGATGGCATAATAATCCAAGTACATACTCTCAAAGATCAATAAATGTTCATTTTTAGCAAACATTTAACATTAAAACTAGAAGACAATTTAAATATCCAAAACAAAAATCAGCATATAAAATGGATACTGGGATTGCTGTAAACAAAACTGGAGTTCAAAATGAGCCTGGATGAGACCAAGGAATCAGACTGAAGCCTTTTGTCGTTCATTCTTTGGTAGAAAGACCATCAGGCAAATGGAACTTATAGAGCTTGTTATAATTTGTCATGTGTTTAATTGATTTATTGTTTAATACAGTTCGTCAATATAGAGTTGAAAATTAATAAGTACGCCCCCTGTCTTTCATCTAGTTGAAGCCAAAACCAGAGCCAGTGATCAGTAGCAGGAGCTGGACTCTGTTCACAAACCAACTGGTAATGACTGGAGGGATGTTGGTCCTCTCTGCTTTACACAATTTTCTCATTTCATCCATATTAAACTTTTCCTGTATGAATGGTCTATTCAAGGTCATTGTTATTTTGGCCTTCTTTGGGCCATTTAGAGGTGGACATGCTGGTCATTGGGTCATAAATCATGCGGTGTTGAATCCCCATTGACTGGAAACAATCCTCATTTACTCGTTTACTATTGTGGTTGGCTCACCCAAAGAACCTGTGACATGGAAAAAGGCTTCTTTCTTAAATTATTGACACACTAAAGCAGTGGTACCCAAAGTCAGTCCTCGAGGGAAAGCATCCGGCATGTTTTACTTCTCTCCCTGGTAGTAGTAACAACTTTTTCAGCATGTCAACGTTCTTCTTAGGCCTTCTATGAGCCATCATTTGATGCAGGTGTGTTAAACCAGGGAGAGAACTAAAACATGCAGGATGCCGGCTGTCCAGGACAGACTTTGGGCACCACTGCACTCAAGCAAAAGAATAAACTGAATGTAGTTTCCCATATTCAGTTTAGTATATCTTGTTTTAACATCTTACTTGCCAAATACTACTTTACTGCTGCAATAATTGAAATGCTCATACCTATCATCCCTCTGCAGGGTTAACTTTACTATCCAGCATGCTCTGTGGGAACGACCACCACAACAATAAATTGGGAAATTTTGTTTCCAGTATGGATAACCAATATGGTTATCAACGCAGCAGAATCATGAGCAGGTCCCCCTACAAATTACTCAATAAAGCCCTAAATAACAGAACTAAAGTAATTACTTTAGTAACTTTAGTCATGTTCAATCTCATCCTTTCAAGCTAGTCACCAAGTGTGCAATATTTTTTCTGTCTATGTTCCCCATAATGCATCTGATAAATGAGCAGCAGTGGGAAACCGAGCTTCATCAGCGTTTCAGTGTGCCGGACTGCAGCATGCCTCTCCACAGTCACTGTGTGCATCTGTCTGTAACTGAACCTGGGTAAAATGTAAACCAGGAAGCTGAATGTCCTTGACTGGCTGTCCCATCAGGTACACACCAGCTCTTTCTGGGACACACACACACACATACACACCCCTACACACCCTTTCGTCTAGCCAAAGCCAAAACAAGAGTCCACATGACGGAAGCCAAGGCTGGGTTCCTCTCACTGAGATCCAGCAGCAGACGTGTCACAGTTGTTGAGTTTGATACGGGGCTTGAAGGCATCACTACATGACTGTTCACCTTCAAATCAGAAGGCTTTGTGAAAAGTGAAAGTTACAAATTTAATACTCTTAAGTCTGAAGGGTTGAGTACACCTTATTGTATGGTTTGTTAAAGGTACAGAATTATGTGTTTTACAGGCACATAGTGCCATTATAGCACAATCAAGTAACAATGTCAGTAACTCTGGAATAGTTATGACATCAAATATGACTCAAAAGAAATTTTACTTCCTTATTAAAAGCTTTGAATTTGGGCCTCTGTCTCTTTAAAAATTCCTGCTCTTTCTGAAACTCTGCCTTCAGGAAGTCATCATAACATGGCTCCTCTATTAACTCTTTAACAATGTGTTTACCAGCATTGTACTGAGAAGCAGCTCCTATAATGAGCTCAGAAATGTGCAGTTCCATCAGGTGTTTGCTAATTGCTGCTGGCTAGTTTGAAGGAGTGAAGTGGGGGAGTGGCGTGGGAGGTCTGCTTTCTAAGGCAGAAGCTTGGAAACTGCAGCTTATGAAGAGGCAGCACTCCAGACGTTTTGCATATTTGAATGGTTGCCATGGGAGATTAAAGGGTTTTTGAAACATGCATGAAAGTATCAAGACAACACTCCAGGTATGTTTTTGATGAAGGAATAACATTATATATTAATGTCATGAAAACATCAGATAAAGGTCGCATTAAGGCCAAAAAATCAGAATTGGGTCACTTCAGGCTGTAGGGTGAACACAGCCTTAGTTTCTGTCTGCCAGAGACATTCAGCTTCAGAGAACATTTATCATCCAGCAAGATCACGACCCAAAGCTTCCAGCTAAAGATACACAGAGATGGTCTGAAGACAACAAAGGGGAGATTCTGGAGTGGCCCAGTCAAAGACCAGACCTGTTCACAGCTAACCTGACAGACCTGGAAGAGTTTAGCAAGAAGAATGGAGGAAAAGTGCAGCATCCATTTCCATTAATTGCCATAATTTTATAGAAATCAGTTTTCTCTTTGGTATCAAAGTTTTTTTTTATTTTTTGCAATTTGCCAAATTTTATTTATTATGATTATTTGTAAAAGCAATAAAAAGGTTGAATACTTTTTATAGTCACTGTAGGATTTACATTTAAAGTGGCGGCACAATAAGCCACTTTACTGAGCGAGAAGCAGAGAAGCATTGGTTTCACTGAAACTGAGTAATTGTTGGCACTGAAAAAGCTACTCTGTATGCATGCAGATGTTCTGACTTCACTGAGGCAGGTTAAACATGACTGATCGTCACACTCCATATGTTCCTGGATGGTCCTAAAGGACAAAGCTACTTGTTGAAGTGATCTCTAAAGGTCATCCTATGATCTACCAGATGTCTACTGTCTGCTGGAGATGCTGACATTTTATACGGGCTATGATAATCTGGTAAAACATGTTTTTATACTTCAGAAGAGTAAAAGAACAAAGAGTTAGTTGTACCTAACGCTTTGTTAGGTACAAAGGTGGTGAAAAGTCTGCACAAATGGGTAATTATTAAAGTGATTTCTAAGGTTTATTTCTGCTGCTAAACCTAATTCCTGCTTAAAAATTTACTCTCAAAAATGGAAAAAAAAGAAGAAAAAATGCATTCAGAGTTTTTCTGCAAAAGAAAAACAGCTGGCTGGAAAAGCTTGATGGGAAAGAGTGCTGGGGTTTACTGGATTTACCCCAGAGAGCATTTAACATCCAGACAACAGCTGGGGAAGGCCCGGAAGCTGCTGCATCCATACATCAGATACAGGACGCAGAAAGACAGGAGCCCACAGTATCAGAGAGAAATCAACATGAAAAAGCATGAAAACAGGCTGTAACATCCGTACAGAGACTGAAGACATGTGGATCTCACAGTGGAAACCTGATATAATGCATCCACCAAGCTGTGAATGGGTCTTCTATCTTTAAAAATGACCTATGATGTATGTTCTGATATTGATATTGGAAATCGGTCTGATATCAAAAAATGAGTATCGGATTACATCACCAAATTCAGCACAGAGCAGGAAAAACCACACAATCCTGGACTGTGGAATCCACACATTTAGAGAGATGCTGAGCAACACCTGCTCTTCGCTGCTGATATGATGAAACACTACCACACAGTCGACTCAAGAGGTCACCAAAGTCATCAGATTTCAGATCCCACAGTTTTTATCTGCAACCATCAAGTCTGAGTGGAAGCAGAAACCCTTGATCAGCAGGCATGAACTGCTCCTGTTTCTGTCTGAGCTTTTAGAGCTTTGAAATGTTCTCTGGGTCTCTGGGATTCCCAACAGCGGTTGCACTGAATTGTGGGCACCTTTAATGCTGCTGGCTGAAGACAGAGCAGCAGACTGTGAGTGAGCACTTCCTTCTCTACACGGGGACATCATTTCCCAACCACAACTGTTCCCACATCCTGTCTGACGAGAAGAATGAGAACAGTACGTACTGTGTAGCTCTGCAGCACACAGAACAAACTAGTTTGGCATAGACACCCGACTTCATGGGCACATCCTGACCAAACCCATATAACCTGACTTGGTTGGAGACAATTGTAGTTTAATATTCTTTTATGAATATAACAAATACAATGGCTGATCTTTTCAAAATAAAACTAAAAAACACTGAGTGGAGGTAAGAGAAGCTATGGTGAGGAGCTTTTGAGCAGCTTCTCAGCAGATGACCCAACAACAGCTTGGAAGAGCCCAGTCCCTGACCCCCCAACTGGCTGATGACCTCAGCAGCTTCTTCAGTTTCAGAACTCTTGCTCAGTTATGGACCAGAAGACTAAAACAGATAATGGAGGAAGCTGTTTGTGTGTGAGCTCAGCTGACGTAAACCAGGAAACAGGAAACTGACCCCGGTAGAGATGATGTTGCCTTTACCTCATAGAGGCGGGCGATATACGTATATCACAGACGACAGTATCGTAAATGTTGCTTCAAATATGTGCAATTTTACATCATGGAGTGTTCACACTGTCTGAAAAAGAACCAAATTCACTGTGCATGTAAGGCAGGAGAGACAATCCTCATTTAGGATACGTACCTCAATAAGTGGTGCTCTCTCTTTGACCGTTTCACAAGAGCAAAATGGAAAATGCAGGGAGGGAGTGGGAACTCCGGCAAGAAGAAAGATGTGCCCATATGATATAGGGGCATGGCTTATATTGAACCAGAATGGGTGACCCCCAGGTGGTCTGTGAATACGAACGTCCCGTGACCAACATGTTAACTGGTCGAAAAACAGGAGTTCCTTAGTTCTTCACCGACAGCTGAGCTACAGCTTTATCAAGAAAGAAAGCACTACAGCTGTTAACCAAAACCCTAATATCGCACTAAAGTACTGCAACTTACACCAATTCCATCGAAGCATGGATGAATATTTAAAACTTAATAAATGCAAAAAAGACACCTTAATATCTCAATTTGTCATTCTGCCTTGTGAAGAAGACTGGAGTAGCTCATGTGGATCCTTTGCACAACAGCAGATTGAACTGCAGATCGTTTTGAATCAAAAATCGATTTGGAGTCATGGCCTCAAAAGTTGTAACCGAAACATAAGATAGTGAAAGATTCCCACCCCTTGTTAGTACTACCACTACTACTAATAATAATGGAATATTTCTACCACATGATTTACTCCAAATACTATCTTTAATTCCTTCAAGAGCTTATGTTGTTGCTATTGCTAGGATGGGGCTGGCATTCCATCCCACTCTAGGATTTTAAGTGCGAGATCAATCACACTCCAAAAACAACTTGGACAACAAAAGTGTTGCGTCTCACATCTATGTTTGGATAAACTCTTCTGCTAATTGTTTGACTGAAGTTGATTATTGATATAAAAAACAAATACTGTCAGAGTGAAAAAAGATGCAGTGCAATTCTTGAGCGGTATCAGGAGAACATCGAAGTGAAAATGTCAGTAAAACGCATCATAACTTCACATAGAACAGACTGTAGGCACAGGACTCAACTTTGAACAGAGTTCATCATATTTGGGACTCAGTCTTCATCTCTGACCGCTACACCTGGTGTTCTGATACTTTACATCAGAGCAGGTGAAACATGACACAGGTCTATCATCATGGCAACTGGTACCACAGAATAAGAACAGCAGATGGTGTTTTCATTAAAGAATTCAGGCTGATGGAAGAAGTAACGGAGTCACTCTGTACCCACTGCACTTATCATATTACATCAAGTTCTGTGGATGATGGAAAAACATGCAAATCTCTGAGGGGATGTCAGATACACGGCATGTTTAGGTGTTCCTGTTCCACTGTGCACAGTCATGAGCATGACCTGGAGACTTGGAGCTGAGCACTCCCAATTATTATAACCAATAATTCATGCAGTGCTGCAGCCTGCTTACATGAGCTGCATAATGTATGACAAAGAGACTGTTGATCCATGAGTTGCTGTTTTTGCTTAAGGGGTCTTTCATAGAGCCAACGCACATGTTGGACAACACAACCTGTCAACTGGTTTCTGCATTTGTGGTGACATAGGCAGCGATTCCATAACAAATGTGCGGAAAACTTTAATATTATGCTAATGTGGAAAAAACACAATTTCAATATTGCAGTGTTTCCAATAAATAAGAAACACAATTATAAGTTTTAAGTTTGTTCATGCAATGAGTCATTAAAAATCATGCCGGCCCATCACCTTCCTCCTACTTCCTGTCTTTTCCACCAGTTGTAACATCCGGCTGGTAATCTTGTGACTCGCGATGTGAAAAAAGTGTTTCCATTGCAGTTTTACAAAATAAACCAATTCTGATATGGCTAGAAAATCACCTCATCCTAGCGCCAAAACTTACCAATAAATGAGTTTTTTGAAACTGGGGTGTATCCATTAAGCAAATTTATTTTCTAACTATCAATATTTTTTTGACTTCATAATGACGGTCCATCTGAAACCATAGTATGAGTTTATGGGGTAGGACTTCATAAGTTTCTTACTTCTTCCTATTCCTTTTCGAGCATGTTAAGATTATTGTAGTACAAAAATGTGTCTATTGTATTCCTTCATGTATATTATTTTCTACTACTATCATGTTCGGAATAAATAAATATACAATAAATAAATAAATATACAATGGAAATGCAGCTTTGAAGCCCTTAAAGCAAATTTATGCAGAAGGTTCATCAACTAAAAAAGTTCTGATCTGATCCCAGGCATTGGCTTCATGTGAAGATGGTTGCATTTTTAAACAATCAGTACACAATCACAAATGATACTGATGACACAGTTTGCTCTGTTTGCATGAGTGTATGTATTGCATGGTAGTAGTAAAGAAGCAAAGTGGGGTTCTGTCAAGTGATGAGTGTGTCCTCATCAAGTGATATGTCCGTGTCAGCGGTATCTGCCTAGCAACATTTGGCTTCAAGGGTAATCATGTGACAGTCAAAGTGGAGTTCAGAGAACAAAGCTGAACTACTGTTCCATTTGGGAACATGTGAGCAGTTCACTAAAAGCTCCTCTGGTCATTTTCCTGCTGATTACAGACAGCTATTAAGGCTTAGGCAAATATTCTGATGTGCATTTAAGGTTTAGAAAGAAGAAAATATCCAATAAGCAAAAGTTGTGTGGAAGTCAACTGGTGGCAGACTGAAAACGCACCATGTGCTTACTATGCTGCAGTAAATCACACCATGACCTTACTGCTGTGCGAAAACGAATATCCGAAAACCACATGACCGCGTGTCGACAGTTTGACTTCAGTCCAACTGTGGTGGGCCCTTAAGATGTGGCTCTTTGCTGTAGATCTCTGATGCTGACATTTGGATATTTTTAACCTTCCTTTTCATTCTGCTCAGTTTTAGCAGTAGCAAGGCTAATGTTAGTGCTAGTCCAGTCTAGTGGGCACTGGTTAAAAAACTGTCTGTGTGTCACAACATATGGAAACGCCAGGAAACCAGGAAGTCATCCATTGCTAATTAAGTGAATGGGAACTGATCAACTTAAAAGATTTTAAATGAAAAAATACTTCTGCTACTTTATTTTTAAAGAAGCCACACAGAGCCCAAAACAATTATTTTATAGTTTGGAATTTTTTTCCTGTTGCATATATGTTATCAAGTAAGATTGCTTGATAAAATATTAGCTTAGCTGCACTTTTCATTGTTGTAATTCCAGAATACACAAGGACATGTGATTGAGTGTTTAAGTGGTCACAGCAGGGAGGTCTAGTTTAAACAGACACTGTGTAAAGGCATTCTGCAGAGTGCAGGGCTCTGGCTGTGTGGAACTGACATAAACGTAGATCTTACCAGAGGAAGGGCTGAAGGCTGAGTGTGAGCTGAGCTGAGGAGCAGCTGAGCTCCCCGAGAGGTACACCTATGAAAACACACACATAAACAAAACCCGGTTAGGCCATTGTATGAACAGGATCACATTTGTAGTCCAGCACTGCAAACCAACAAGTCCTGCAGCAAGATAAAAGACTGAACAAAGCTGTTAGCATTGCTCTGTGAGGGTTCTGGAGCTAAATCTCTCTGACAGGATATGAGACTAAACTCCCCAACACACCCAAACATGCACATGTACACCCCCACACATACGCCCACGCACCCCCTCTCACTGTAGCTATGTTTCCATTAAATTTAAAACTGTGCAAATTGAAATTACAAAATACATTTGTTTAATGGAAACATGACAACTTCAAAAAACATATGAATAAGCTCAACAAAGCTTATTCACATGTGATTTGTAGATTTTGCACTAGGATGAGGTGGTTTGTCAGCAGTATCAAAATAAATGTATTTCACAAAACTGCAATAGAAACACTTTTTTCACATCACAAGAGTCACATGATCAACATCCAAACTTTATGACTGATGGAAACGGCGACAGGAAGTATTAGGATGATGGCTTGTTTTTGATTTGTTTTGGACAATCTCCAACAGAGCTCTCCCAGCATCACAGTTCATAAAAAGTTGTGTGTGATTTGAAAGTGTTGCATCCTATAAAATCAACTGCAATTTCCCCAAAACATAGTGAGTCCCAACTATAAGAGGATTGTTGCTCCAACGACCATATAAGACGTCGACGTCTCCTCTGATTGGTTGACAGATGATGAACAATAGCGCCATGATGAATTATGAATATATCTGATGTAACTGTGTACGTCCATCGCATGTAATTTTAAATTGATCTCTTATTTAATGGAAACACCACAATTACAAAATTGTGTTTCTTCAACATTAGTAGAATATTATAAAAATGTGCATGCATTTGTAATGGAATTACAGCTACTGTGAATAATCATACTATTCCTGCCTAAACTGGTGCTTAAATGTTATTGTCAGTGGTTCTGCAGTATGTCAGTGTGAAGCAATAAGACTGTGAGGACAGTTCAGTACTGCACGACAGGATGCCATCAGACACCAGTTCTGACAAAAATAGGCTTTAATGTTAACTTCAGATCAGATGCTCGTCATCTGGTGGTAGTGAAAATACTGCAAACACTGTGGTAAGACCACAAGGAATTTCTTGTCTCTTTTAGACCAGTTATCTAGAAACATGTCAACATCAAGCTAGAAGCAGCTTTCGCAAGTAGGAACGAGTTCGTAGCTGAAATTCGAAAGAAACAATAATCTGAACAGTGTGGCAGTAGTAGGGCACCCTGCCTTGAGGCAGCATGTTTCTAGGGTTCTCTGTATGTCCTCTTCCTGTACAATCACTGAGCAAATGCATGTTAATGCCTCAAAATAAAAAAAGTCCAATCAAATACAAATACCACATAATATAAAATATAGAATATTTGATAAATGTAAAACAGTACTTATTTTTATTACTGCTAAAATTATTTAACATTAAAACATTAGTTATTTATTATTATTATTATTTAATTACATGGACTTAAAGGTACAGCATGTAACTTTTATAAAAAATATATGTTTTTTACATGTTTGTCTTAAACTGTCAGGGCGTGCCGTGGTGGCGTAGGGGATACCGCGACCCATATTTGGAGACCTTGAGTCCTCGATGCGGACATCGTGGGTTCGACTCCTGGACCTGGCGACATTTGCCGCATGTCTTCCCCCTTCTTCTTCCCCCTTCCTGTCAGCCTACGTTTGTATAAGGGACACTAGACACACTGGAGGGGTAACCCCCCCCCCCAAAAAAAACGTCACCATGTTGTGACAGTATGAGACAGATAATCTGTGACAAGATCAATCTCCTCCAACTCCTCCCTGACCTACTGAAAAAACGCACTGACCAAAACCAACCAATCAGAGCCAGGAGGAGGGGCTTAGTGCTGTCAATCACCCTCATGTACTGGCTGCGCATTGTACTAACGGTGTAGAAACAATTTACTGTTACAGGAAAACCGTTTATCCACCATCATTTATCTCCATGCTAACTCGCCTGAGCATTCACAACAGGCTGTGCTAGCTCCAGCTTAGCAGAGAGCAAGGATGAGCATCGCCACACTGAGGGTGACTTACAGCAGTAAGTCCCTCCTCTTGACTCTGATTGGTTGTTTCTAGTTAGCACTAGGAAAAGGCAGAGGAGCTCAACATTTTCACAGATTATCTGTCACAACATGGTGATAGTTTCAACAAATATGTAAACAACTGTTTTTTTATAAGTTACATCTTGCAGCTTTAAAGGGTGAGTTTGGAGTTACTAAAGTTGGATTCTGTCAAGTTACCCTGGGTTACCACCAGCAGTAGAGAGAAGTCAGAACATCACAGGCTTGTTGAAAATGTAAGTAAATGATTGGAGTGGGAGAAGCTAACAACCAGTCAGACTTACTCAGGCTAGAACAACTCAAACTGAAACGGACGCTGGCTTCTCATTAGAAGGACTTTAAATGACAGGACTGGTTCGATGGAGGAATTTTTTTCTTTTTAAAAAATCTTCTTAAAATCTTTATAAATGTTGATACCAGTAACAGACTCATGCCTATTAACAACCAATGTATGTCAAAAGAACAGTGATAAAAACAAGTGAAAAGAAGCAGAAGCTGGTAGTGGAGTCTTTTAAAATCAGAAGAGAGAGTATTTATGCATGTTTGGCTTTAATTGAGTCGCGGGACAGGATGGATGGGAAACACTTGCAATAAAATGCAGTAGTTGCTCTAATACAAAGATTTTCCCTCTCTATTCTGTCTGTGAGGCAGGGCTGGGGGATATGAGGAAAATCTAATATCCTGATATATTTTTGCTATATCACGATATTCTTAAATGAGCTCCAATGTTATTTTAAACTAGACTCCATGCAAGTTCCCGCCCCCATTTCCCTGCTAGACTTAAATGTAAACTCATATAAAACGGAATGCAGTGTTTTGATATGAACTGCCTACACTATGACTAGATAACAAGGTGAGAAATAAGTTTTAACTAAGAAATAAAATAGCGAGGGAGAGGGAAGTAGGTCAGTTATGCTTGACTTTGACAAACTTAACATATAAATGTGGTGTGGAAGAAGGTGTGTTTTGGTTCAGCGTAAAAATAAAAAAGGCAAAAAACACAAACTGACAGATCATCAGTAAAGCAGGTGTTTAAATTATCTAATCAATCACCGCTGTGTTAGCTTGACTAATAGCAGCAGCGGCTAATTTACCATAGCGAGCACTTGTTAATAAAAGCAAAATACACATCAAGTCTAAAAGCATAAAACTGTAATGAACTGAATGTGTGTTCTATGTGGAGGAAATATTTGAGTGTTTTTGGTTCTGAATCCTGATACATAAAGTTGCGTCTACGCGTAGCGTAAAGCCGACAGAGAGCGAGAAAAAAAAGAATGAGTTCTTTTGAGTTATTTTCCCATTCCATAGCACTAGATTAATCATACCTACGTCTCCAGGTTTCACTTTAACGGATTATTCTACCGCGGCAGCGCGGCTATGAAAAAAGAAAAAGAAAAAAGAACAATCTGGACAAATCACTAATGCAGAATTACAGGCCGATCTCCAACCTCCCATTCATCAGCAAAGTTATTGAAAAAGCTGTGTGTAAACAATTAAATAGCTTCCTAACGATAACCAACGTCTTTGACTCCTTCCAGTCTGGTTTCCAGTCTCACCACAGCACAGAGACCGCCCTCGTAAAAGTGTTCAATGACATCCATATAAATACGAACTGTGGGAGAACCACCGTGCTGGTTCTGTTGGACCTCAGTGCAGCTTTCGACACTGTTGACCATGACATATTACTGAATCGACTGGAGAGTTGGGTCGGACTCTCCGGTCCAGTGCTTAACTGGTTTGAATCTTACATAAAGAACAGGGATTTCTTTGTTTCAATTGAAAACTTTTCATCAAAGAGGTCAAAAGTCACATGTGGGGTACCCCAAGGTTCAATCCTAGGACCCCTCTTATTCAATATTTATATGCTCCCACTGGCTCAGGTTATAACAGGAAATAATATTAGCTACCATAACCATGCAGATGACACACAGCTCTACATTACGATGTCACCAGGTGACTCAGAGCCCATCCAATCACTGAACAGATGCTTAGAACAGATAAATGTGTGGATGTGCCAAAACTCTCTCCAGCTGAACAGAAACAAAACTGAAGTTATTATTTTTGGACCTAAAGAGGAACAATCTAGAGTCAATGCACAGCTTCAGTTATTACAACTGAAAACCAGCGATCAGGCCCGAAACCTGGGAGTAGTGATGGACTCTGACCTGAACCTCCAGAGCCACATAAAGACAGTCACAAAGTCGGCCTTCTATCACCTGAAGAACATTTCCAGGATTAAAGGACTAATGTCTCAGCCAGATCTAGAGAAACTCATCCATGCGTTCACCTTCAGTTGTATTGATTATTGCAACAGTGTCTTCACAGGTCTGTCCAACAAATCAAACAGCTGCAGCTGATCCAGAATGCTGCTGCTCGCGTTCTCACTAAAACCAGGAAGGTAGAGCACATAACACCAGTTTTAAAGTCCCTCCACTGGCTCCCTGTAGCTCAAAGAATAGACTTTAAAATACTGTTGTTAATTTATAAATCACTGAACGGCTTAGCACCACAATACATCAAAGATCTGTTGTTGTATCAACCCTCCAGACCTCTCAGGTCTTCTGGTTCTGATCTGCTCTGCATCCCCAGAACCAGAACCAAACGAGGAGAAGCAGCTTTCAGCATCTATGCACCACAAATTTGGAACAAACTTCCAGAAAACTATAAAACAGCTGAAACACTGACTTCGTTTAAATCTCAACTAAAAACCCACCTGTTTAGGATTGTATTTGAAACGTAATCAATTACAAATTTAATGATGGAACTTTACTTAATGTCATGTTTTGATTGTTGATTCTATGTTGAAATTGCACAAAAATCCGTGAGGGACGACAGAGTCCCAGAGCGAAATTCCGTGAGAGGTGTACGGAGCCTGGTGCCGGAAGAAAAACGGTGAGTTACTGAGGGTAACTGCGCGTAACGGAAACCCTGTAAATTCTAGACACTAACAGGTACCATAGAATTGCACAAAAATCAGTGAGGGACGACGGAGTCCCTGCTTGAAATTCCGTGAAAGAGGTGTACGGAGCCTTGTGCCAGAAGCCCATTAAAATGCTGTCTACATCGTTTTAAACTGTGTGATTGTGAGCGTGAGTGGGAATAAAAATAGCAATAGGTATTTTGTTCCATATAACACAGTAGGAGTGTAACAGGTAAACCTTTTATGGATGCAAACTCAACTAAAAACCCACCTGTTTAGGATTGTATTTGAAACGTAATCAATTACAAATTTATTGATGGAACTTGACTTGATGTCGTGTTTTGATTGTTGATTCTATGTTGCATTGTGTTTCTGTGTTTGATATGATGTAAAGCACTTTGAAATGCCTTGCTGCTGAAATGTGCTATACAAATAAAATTTGATTTGATATTTTATTTGATGAACAGCATATAAAAGAATAGTCTGATTAGGAGGTGAAATAAATTTGTGGTACAAACTTTTGTGGCAATAGTTTGATAACTTGTTTCGCAAATTACCTCATTTTGTTCGACATCCTGCATATAAAATCCAAATCAGTGCCAAATTATTGATGCAAATTATTTCTCTTCGGAACTAGACTAGTTCATCTGATTCCTCTTCAGTTACCATCTCATTCACGGCTCGCCTTAAACTCTCGCTGTCACCATGTTTGTTTTTTCCGTGACTGGTAGAAATTTTCAGGTTGGGTGGGGATTAATGATGCATTCATAGGGTGTTGGATAAACCATATTCACAGTGAATTTGACGGTTAAAGTTTATTTGAAAGACAATTTATACTCGATGGTTGCGATACAGCCATTTTAACTATCGTACATAGGAAATATTGCGATACATGGAGTATACTCGAAACACCGCCCAGCCCTACTGTAAGATTTTATGGTATTATGCACATTAATCCACTTCTATTTGAAAAAGAAAAAAGTTTAATAACTTTTCCCTGAAAAACATATTACAAACATTTGAGACATGGATACAACTGGAATTTGCCTTTTTGCTCACCTACTACTCTTTCCTTGAATGCCTCACTCCAAGGACAGAAACTGATAGAAAACTGCAACAAGACACACCATGATACTTTCAGTTTCCATGGTGATTTGAGTTATATTTAACAGAGTAACACAGGTTCCTCATCTTCCCCATCTCTCAAACAGTGAGCTAAACCTCTGAATAGACCAATATAAATTCAAAATGACATTCACACTTTGAGTCTGGGCCTGAAGACGAAGTGAGGAAGACAAGCAGACAGCTGCAGCTTGGCTGAGCTGCAATGATTAGAAAATGTCTTTGTGTGGTTGGGGCAGAGCTCCTACCCACCACTTCCCTGTGTTTCAACTGGTGTGTGGGAAAACTTCATGGATGCAAAGCGTCCTTGTTCCTGTAATCCCTGTTTGTGAACGCCCCACTTGATGTTTCCTTCTGATCTGAACGATGTGCTTATCTTCCAATCCCACCATTTCTTTTTACCACAGTTCTTATTCTGGATAGTGTTACAACATATCTCTACTAGTAAAATGAAAGCCATCTGGAAAGTTCAGTCAACAGATTTTATGCTCTCTAGATTGTTACATTCCCCTTTAGAAATAAAAACCCCAACAAAGATATTTGATTACTTTAAATCTGGCATAAGATTGCAGCCAGTAACAAAAGACTTTCAAAAGGCAAATAAAACCTCTGTGAAAAAAATCCTAAGTAGCCAAAATTAGATTATTTCAGATGGCTGGCAGTTTTAAGTTTAGCTCTGTAGCTATTTCCGGCAGCCCCCTCTAAAGTTAAAGGGGTAGAATTAAGTCAACTCAACTTTTCTGAAGTTTTTCTGAGTTTTACCACATGTTATAATGTTATTCTCTCATCAAAAACATGGAGTTCTTTGTTCTCCGTGCATGTTTGAGAAATCCTGTAGTCTCCATGGCAACCAGTCAGCTGTGCAAAACGTGTGGGTGGACCGACACGGGTGGATGGTCAACAACTATTGTCCATCCGTCCATCTCTCCATCCATCCAATACATTATTCTTGTCTTACTAAATCAAAAATTCGATGCAGCCTAAAGTAATAATGATTAATACACAAACATGTAAAAAAAATAATAAAAAGAGTGGGTTGGTGAGGTTTCCATCATAAAATCTGTGTATGTCCATCGGTACAAGTGAAAGGTCGGAAAAACCACCAGGTCCAGGACAACCAGCACCTCCACCTAGGAGACTATGGAGTCTGATCCAAGCCAAACTGACCTTGCTCATGACCTTTCTATGACTCCTGAAGTGACAACTGGTATGATCACACACCTGACAGCTGCAGCATCTGTCTGCTTCTCTGATATCAGGATGAGGTCAACAGTGCATTTTCAAGAACATCCAACCCTCTCCTTCACTTCTTTTAACTTTTGAGAACAGCAGCTGAAGGAATCATCCTCACTTCCTCTGAAAGTATGCATCCATCCATCCAATGAATTCTGGGTAGCAGAGGACAACTCAGGACATCAGGAGGGACTTCAACGGACCGCAGTGAGGAACGGAGAAAGCAGAAAAATGGGGAAATACTGGCAGACAAGTGATGCTGTTTCTCTGGAAAAATACATTTGTTGCTAATTACAATATTTTGCATAATTTTGAATCTGAAGGATCTGAGTCTGAGCCTTCCTAATCCTCAACATCTGCTTCCTCATCTGGTTTGGCCTTTGCTGAGTTTTGGTGGTACAGCAGAGCATGTTATCACACCTACATTACAACTACTGTTTCTACCAGCCTGGAAATATTGATTCTGCACTTAATAAACTGGGGATTTGTTTTGCAAAAATTGTAAAACTTACTGTTAAACTGATTACTGAAATGCAGCCAGATCCAGTGTTTCCATAGATACACTGCAAGTTTAGTGCGCAAGTTTGGAAAATATGTTTGTTTTACTTCATGTGCTGTTCTTTGCTAAAATGTATTGCTTTTTTAAAGTCCCATCTAGGTAAGTTTCACTCTCAGGACTCTTTGCCTGTTAACACAAGCAGCTGTCAAAGATGACTTTTTATAGTTTAGGATGAATTTACAGCAGCTAAAAAAAAAAAAGTTGGAAGGACATTGTCCAGCTATAATTTGGTGACCTGCAGGTCTATTTCACTTGGATTATGCAGCAAGACAATGATCTAAAGCAAAGCAGCATGTCGACCTTTGAATGGCTTCTGCTGCCTATTAAAACTCTAACTACTTCACTAGAGATGGAGTAGCATGACATTAAGTGACCTTTTATGCAGAAAGACTTTCCAATGTGTCTGAATTAAAACAATTTTGCAAAGAAGAGTGAGTCAAAATTCCATCACAGTGACATAAAACATTCCCTCCAGGAAGCTGTGATTGCAACTATTGATGCAAATTCACTTAACATTTGCAAATTTTGCACAGACTTGCAGTTTTCAGTGGAACTTTATTGCCAATCTGAGCAATCACCTTAACATTTTCTATACTTCCTTCTTTTCTGACCAATCAATGCAACTCGGCTGAATATTGACCAATCCTGTTGCCCTTTCTAATTTAACTTCCGGTTTCATAATGTCTCTTGAAAGCCGAACCTGCGAGATGAATCATGTGTGATACTAAATAATAAGTCACCTTTTTTTTTCTTCAAAAAAACATTTAGAGATGCTCTGTATGATTTGTTATGCCTGTGTAAACAGTTCATGTTAACAATATGGATTCTTCGTTTGCACTTTGACCTCTCCTCTGAAACACCTAATGGCAGCTGTATCCTCCGAGGGTGGGACAACCAGTTATTAGGATCAGGGGGTTATTTAAAGGCTTGGTTTGGACAGTTCCCTTCAGATAATCTGTAACATTTAAGTGTGAGAAAAAAAAAAGCCAATTCTGTAAAGACGCAATTACTTTTTTATAGCACAGCAGGCGTTGGTGATCAGACATAAAAAGCTTGTCAGGCCTCAAGAACCATGGCACAGGAGAAAAAAAGACTATTGAACGAAACGTTTGGAGTGTGAGGCAGAGTGTGAGGCAGAGTGTGAGGCGGTGTGTGAGGCAGAGTGTGAGGCAGTATCAAAAGGCAGTGGAAAAAATATGTAAACAGAAACAAACAATTGAAGAACAAGTAAGTGCAATGAAATTTTTAACCACAGAATTCTTTACCATGTATCCTAACAGGCTCCACTGATCAGAGATAGGGTAGGGTTAGGGTTGAACACGTCTGAATCCAGGTCGGTGTGCAGAAACCGGGATAGAACGGCGCTGCAGCCCTTGGTTGCATGGAACTCTGCCAGAGTTTTAGGGAAACCCATAACTATAGAACATTATCTGAATGAGGGGCAGAGCAGACAGCCAAAATGCCCCCCACTGGGCTGTTCTTCAGGACCGCCAGCATCTGAACACACTAAAACATAGGAGCCTGTAAACGTGGTGATGTCAGACGAGTGTAAAACATGTGCGGATTCCCCATGTTGCTGAACCATAAAGATGTGGCTGTTGGCCAGCTTTGCTGTTCTACACTAGGCTCACCTCCACCCAGCACCATTGGCTCCTCTACACTGTAAAATCTAATTAGTTCACCTTACTTAAAAAAATTATGCAAACTCATTGCCTCAAAAAATGTAAGCAAAATAAGATTAAGATTAGTGAGTAAAAAAAGACTAATTTCATTTTAAGTAAGCAGAATTAATAACTTTAGTAGTACAATTAACAACAACAACAAAAAAGATTTATGTAGCTTATTTGTCTTAACTTATTTTTTTATTTGTGTGGACTGCTTGATACAAATTTAACCTAGCTTAGAATAGCTAAATACCTACAACTTAAACTTACTCATTTTTCAAGTTCAAACCAATTTTCTTGAATGGGTCCTTGTCCTTACTCACTCTCTCTATCCTCCAAACACCATTACGTTAGTTGGCTGTGGTGATGTCCATAGTCATAGGTCGACACACAGTGGTAGTCCTGCCTTTGTTGGCGTCTAAAGTTAGCATAGTGCTAATAGCATAGCTTAAGATAAAATGATACACGGAGACTTGTTCTGATGTTCTTCTATGTGAATGCACTCCTGTTCATGGAAGCACTGGGACTAGTGTCTCTTCATAAGTCAGATGAGATAAATTATTGGCTCCAGAAAAGAAAAAGTAAAGCATTTGCACTTGGATGCATGAGGTACTAAGTCAAAGTACTTTCCAGCACAGAAATAAAGCACAACTATCAAAAACTTACATTTTCTGAATTAATCCAGTTCAAGTTGGAGAGACTTTTCAACAACAAATTCCAAGTAATTGAGTAATAATTTGATGAAGAATGACTTGAGTCAACTTCCTTTTTTCAATTAAATGCCATGTTTTCATTTACAGCGTAGCTCTGAAACACACATCAGTTACAATTAGTGTCCAGAGAACTGGTGCAATTCTGGATTATACTTAGAGAGGTTCTAATCCACATAATATACAAATAAATAAATAAATCTCAGGCAGGCAACTTTAAGTGAAGTATCAAGCTGAGGTCACAGCTTAATTCACATTGGGCAAAAACAGCTGCACAGCTCCTGAGCATTTAACTCAGGGGACAGAAATAGACTGAAAAACATAGGCTGTGTCAGTGTTAGCAAGTCATCATTCCTATGAGTTTTGGGCCTGCAGCCATTTTTCCAAAAACTGTGCAGGGAAAATACCAAAATCTAAATGGGAGAAGATATCAGCTAAGTGGTGGAATTGAAGATTTAAAAAATGCTTATTTCTTTTGTTTGCTAAATTTGGACACAGACGTCGATTTCACCGAAATGATACCAGTTCAGTTCAGCCGAAATGATACCAGACATCTGCATATGTACCAAGGATAAAGTCCAAGTGAAATGTGATAAAAAAGAAAGTTGGTGAACTGAACACTGTCCTTCAGCGGCAACAGATGAAAACCAATGCAAGAACTGAGGGACCTATGTTGATAAATCGAAAATATATTTCCAAAACTGACAAAGTACTGATGGTTTTTAGAAATACTGTATTTAACAAAAAGAAAAGTGTTATTGTTGTGCAGTTGGTAGTCTGAGGTCCTTCTGCATGGAGTTTATGGGACTGTTTGGTTCATTGGCCTTTCTAAATCACCCTTAGGTATGAGTGTGTGTGGATGTGGATGTACAGTATGTGTGGCCCTGTATTTGATACAATGCACAGACCATTTTCCTAAGAAATGCTATACTATGGGGCCAACTGCTCCTCATGGGGCCCGGGATTTGGGCCCCATAAGACAATGGATACAAATAATGGATCATCCATCCATCGATTGATTAATCCATCCGTCCGTCCATAATCTTCTGCTGATCCGGAGTTGGGATCTCTTCCCTGACCTGAAGAAGGCACTCCACCTTTTACCAGTTCAAGACCAAAGTCTCAGATTGAAAATGGATGGATTAAAACTATTATCTTTATCCCATTTCTCTCAATACCTATGCAAATTAAATTATGCTGTAAGAAAACTGGAAACAATCAGATAGTGGAACTGAAGAGTGAATAAAAGACCCCAAGCAGGTGGATTTTCACATAAAAATATAATTTATTTGGATTCCCTAAAAGGGAAAGGAGTAAATAGTGAAGAAAGAGGCAAAACCTTCCAACATCATCTGCTACATGACATTAAAACTCACCATTGTACTTTGACACCCTGACAGATAGGATTTCAAAACCAAACAGAGCAAAGCCTTTTTATCAGACTTTCCACCTAGTCACATTCCTGTACTGGTGCTTCTTCAGGTCCAGTTCTTCTTCTGTGTTTTTACCAACGCAGGCAAACACAAATCGATGTTGTGTCAGCATCAACTCTGTGCTGGTCCAGAGCAAAGAGCCACTTCCATCAGCTCATGGAGGCAGGCTTTGAAGGACAACAGTCAAAAAAATACTGTGATGTCACGTTCACGAGTTAGCTCCAAAACAATAAAACCTAAGACAAAATGACCAGTGGGAGAACAGTAGCTCACTGTATCTTATGCTATCCTTCTGCTCTTTTTGCCGATATCACCGCTATGTGGCAGAGGGAAGCTTTATTTGCAGTGATAGTTAGAAATACCTTTAAGAAAGTAGAACTGTACCAAGCGCTCACACTGCTGCTAATACATCTGCATGTGGACAATCCGATCCACCACAGAAACTTTGCGACAACATCAGGATGAACAAGCACAGAGAACCTTCTGATAACTGGATCCTCATGGAACGTGCTAGAACTGGAAATGCTGGCAGTCCTTCAGCAATCTCTCGGGTAAGGGTCCACATTCTCGGCTGTTTTAGTAACGCCAAGCTTACTGCTAATAAAACATATAGAATAACTCATCATTCGGCTTTTCTTTTAAAATGATAGTTCAACCCTGATTTACAGCAGCTTAACTCTCACTCACATACACACACTCACATTGGTATGCCATTCTAACATATACAGTTATTTGCAGCTTTTGGCAGGAAGGCTAGAAAACATAGAGTGGAATGGAGTATTAGGGGCATTAGGGGCCACAACCATCTGCAAAAAGCTGAAAACCATGACTACTTAAAACCCCCTCTACAAAAACTTATTCTGTTACTATTACTGCCAAATTTAATAGTTTGAAAACTAAATATACTCTAATAAGGATTAATGCACACAGTGAAAATCATCTTAACATTAATCAGAATCCAACGTGTCTTACTAATCTCCCCCCTTCGGGGTACAGCTATTAGCTCCAGTTTGTTTCTTAGAAAAACATTTATCAAAGATTATTTTAATTCCCATAAAATTCAACCTGTCTGTTAGTTTGTCTGTCTGTCTATCAAACCTACAATGGCCACTGAAATTACTTGAAACTGATAAAAGTAATAATAGACAAATATTTACTGAAAATTAACCAATAAAAATCAGACACATTTCTGGCAATATCGCTCACCCTTATGTTGAATATTATGAGATTTTACTGTAAAAACAACAATTGTTGTGTCTCTAAAATAGAAAGTAGTGGTTAAAATCTATTAAACTCAAAATACTTTTAATTACATGCAGTAATTAAAAGTATACACCTATCCATAACCCTTTGCTGTGTTCTCTTTTTAAACAAGCTTGGTCTTCATGGTGTTTACTTGCATTCTGAGTGGCTGCAGACACATTTCAGAATGTAAGGTAGAAGTATCGATATCTACCTCTAAACCCCACCATCATTACCATCCTTAGAAAAACATCATTAAATATTATCCTTGTTACGTTAATCGAGTATTAGAATAGTTACAACCTTTTTTCTCTTTTGTGTTGTTGTCATAATTCCAAACTTTGATCAAAGCATTCCAGGTCTAAACAAGCATCCTTTTAAAATTTATGACCTGCTCAAAAACCTCAACAACATAGAAGTGAAAAAGAAAGGGCGAGGACTATTCCACAGCAACATGTGGTCACAGATCGAAACCATAAACCAAAATGGAAGATGTGTTGAAACCAATAAGCTCTAACATGTTATTAGAATGCTTCCTCCCTGTCTCTGCTCAAAGTTTCATGAGTAGGGATTGACAGCCTCTATAACGTCCTCGCTGCACAATGAAAGTATTCTTGACTTGACTGAAGCTTTATCCGCTGAGATCCTAGCATTCGCTAAGATACTTTCATAATGTGGCACTTTTCTTGGTACTTCAATCCCTTCCTTGGCATGTCTGGTTCCAGTTCCACACTCCACCTTCTTCCACTGTATGAAAGTGGTCCAACCTTCAGGAAGTACAGATATTTGGGTAGAGGGTTTTCCTCAGGATTCGTCTCACTCCCCCAAAATGAGTCCTTGCATCCAGTCTTTTGGTGGTTAGTTTAGAACAGAACTCTTGATCTTAGAGAGAGGAATACTAAAGCTTGGCAGGCCTTTGAAGGTTCTTGATAGAAAGCATATCCTCTTTTAGATTAAAAGGTTTAAATTTAGAACAGAATTTCTTTCTTCAACTTAGGCAAGAACAAATCATGGAATTTCACATCATTTAAAAAAGAAGCTACTGCCTCATTTTCACTGAGCAGTATGGCACTGGTCGGTGTGGTTTGGTTTGCTATTTCATGGTCTGACGTATCAACTGCCTATTGGACCGTCACTGGGCAGGCGAGGCTAAATCCTATCGTAGCGTCATACTACAGTGACAACTAATGTGACGCACTAGTATGTCTCATGCTTGTTGCAAGCAGTGATGTCTTTCTGTCCCTCAGTGAATGAACTGTGTTGTGTGATACCAGCAGATCCACCCTGACTGTGTCATTGTCCTATGGATCTACAATTGAAGTTGGCCCAGGAATGGTGGAGCATGTTGCTTTAAAAACGGAAACAGATAAAATAGCATACTGAGCTAGTGAACAGAAGTTGCTGTACTGTAGCATCTACACTGCAATGGCATGTATCCATCTCTTTCTTAAGGTTTAGACTTTCAATTGCAGCCATTTATTCTAACATATTCTTAGTGGCAGTTGGAATAATTGAGCTGTTTCATGATTCAGTTTGGGTCAAGCTTCGGCTGTCAGACAAAAGGCCTCATAATTGTCAATAGAATACAAATAGACTATAGAACTGCTGGTCCTATGGTTGCCAGACCACAGGACCAGAAATCCAACGCCATGTTTGAGAGTTGCTATGATGTGTTGGTTATACCATGCCATGCCATACCACTTTAATTTTTAAAGCACTTTAAAATAACTGAAAGTCTACAAAGTGATGTACATATACATAATAAAAAAAATGGACAAGTTAAACATAGACAAGTAAAAAAAAAACTACTAAAATAGTTAAAGATGTGTCACCCACTCAGGATCTGCAAAATGCTTCAGCAAATAAACATGTTTCAGGATGACTCTTAAACTCAGAAAGAGAAGAGGCCTTATGGGTATGAAAGTAAATCTAAAAAGTTTGCCACACTTTTTTATTTGTTAAACAATTTTAAAGCAATTTGTCGCTATCCTTCCTCTTAACAATTATACGGTACTTTGTGTTGGTGTATGACATAATCTCAGAAAGATATGCTGCAGTTTGTGCCTCCAAAGATACAAAATCTTAATAAGAACTTTAAGGTGTGTTAATACTTTCACAACTGAAATACCAAAGCTTTTATCATCAATTGCTCAGAAACCAGGGCTTGTCAGTCTATTTATTTTCCTGTAATATATTGGAAAACAACTCAACTAAAGAGATGTATTTGCAATCAAACAATGCAAAGTGTCCCCTTAAAGTATTTACAGCATGAAATCACTGCATATAGATGCTATCATAGCCATTTATTCAGTAGTAACAGATACCCAGAGCATGTGTTGTGTAAAGCTTACACAGCAGGTGGTGCATTTAAAACTGGACAAGCATTATTAACACACATAACGACACATGAGCAAGTTTCCTTCCAAACGCACCAACTGGAAGCTGACAGAATCAGAAGAACTTTGACAGGTGAAACCTTGACCTTAGTCCAAAGCTTCAAATCACCATGAGAAATCACTTTTAAGAGGCCTGGAGGGCTTTCTCTGCCTCCACCCACCTGCTCTCACACACACTGTGCAGCAGGGGTTTGATGTTTCTCTTCAACCACCTTTGGATAACAGGAAGTTCAGTTCAGCACTTAGACCAGCTGCTTTTACAGTGTTGAGATTATTTTAAATCAGTAAGAACAATCTCTCAGCTCTTTGTATTCATCATATAGTTTGTGAAATGAAATATCTATACTCTGTTCCTTGCTTGTTTTTGGATTTCTTTAGATGATGTGTTAAACTCTTTCAGCCCACTTCATGTTCTCAGGTAGGTTCTATTTAGTGTGGCTAATGAAATGGAAGCACATAAAATGTGGTCATATTTTAAAAATTCAGCATTTAACATGGGGTTGATTATTTTTCTCACATAGTTCCAGACTTTTTGGGAGGCTTTTGTCTTTTAATAAATGCAAATATATTTGAGAGGGCTGTTTTGTATTTTCTTTGTCTGGTTTTTACTGTTTGTTTAATCAGTCCTTCCAGAAAGTTGCAATGTTGCAAATTCACTCAACATTCACAAACTTTCCTCAGACTTGCTGTCATGAAACGGTGTGGTGAGGGGTGGTGAATAAGTCCAAAAAAGTCCACACAACCAGGCAGCACGACTGAGCAGAAGCCAGGGCTCAACGCCGGTAGCAACTGGTAAATTGAATGGACAACACCAAGGACTGAATGCACATTAGACAAGGACCAGACAGAGACGCAAAGACACAGGTGACACTAAATACACACGGGGTAATTAGGGAACGAGAAACACCTGGGAGTAATCGAGGGGAGAACAGGAGAACACGGAGACACAGAGTCACAGAAAACTCAAAATAAACACACAGAAAAACACAGAACATGACACTTGCAATTTTCACCAGTCATTGCAACTATTTTACAAATCTGACCAATCACCTTAATGTTTTCTGTGTTTCCTTCTTTTCCGACCAATCACTGCAACTTGGCTGAATATTGACCAATCCACTTTCCCTTTCTAATTTAACTTTCTGTTTCATGACACCTTATAAACCAAGATGAAAGCGTGTGTGAAACTAAACAATAACATTGTTTTTTTTTGGGGGGGTAACTCTTTCAGAGATGTTCTGTAGGATTTGCTCCTACCGTGTTAACAGTTCACGTTTACTTGAATGACCAACATGGGATTTTTCTTTTGCATTGTGACTTCTCAAGATATGATTTAGTTTGTATTGAGATATTTTTTTCAAAAAGGTACTTGCACATTAAATATTAACTATGTCAAAATCCTGATAAAGCATCTGGTGAACATGAGAAAGTTTATTTTTTACTTTTTCCTTCAATGTCCCTTTAAGGACTCCATATGTTATGACAAAAATAAAGATAAAAAAAATTCATATTGACCGCAGCCTTTTGAAAATGAGGCTGCAAAATCAGTAATTTTAGGCTGCACCAATCGCAAAACAACATTACAACATCTTAGAGGGACTGATCTGAAACATTCAAGCAGATAAACCAGGTCAATTTGGAAGAGATCAAACACAGAGCTATACATGACAGGACTGCAGTATTTTATCAAACAGTAAATTTGGTGAATTTTATCCAAACTAAAATTCCATAATTCCTCTACATCTACCTGCAAAGAACTCACTCCATCAAGATCTCACACTGGAATGTGGATCACTTCAAGGACACCCACAAAGAGACCATATCCCGGAAACCACGGTATTACCCCCCTGGTGGAAGTCTATCTTCATCTCCAGTAAAATCAGTGTAATTCTTCCTGAATTTCCACTTTCCGATAACCTCAAACTCACCATCTCTTTCTCACTGCTCTTCAGAATACAGACGACCCTGGTTGCCAACCCCAAGGACAAGAACAAGGTGTTTTTGCATAGCTAAATGGTTGCCATGGAGATTAAAGGATTCCTCAAACATGAATGAAAGAATCAAAGCAAAACTCCAGGCATGTTTTTAATGAAGGAATAACATTATAATATAACAAAAAAGAATATTTTACATACTGCCCCTTTAAGAGGTTTTAAACAGGTCTCCTCAATTTCTATCTTTCAAGACTCTGCACTTATTTATGAACATGACTCTGATAAAGTAGGCAAATGACAAAGTTAACATAAAACCCAAATCCTGAAACCCGACCGGGACATAAGGCTTTGGATTTTTCAGTCCATAATAATTTTACTAGATGGAGCGAGTCAGCTAAAGAGGAGGGAGGGAGGGGAGAGAGACGGTCTATCACTGAGGATGACAGATGGTGCAGGAAAGCAGAGAGGAAAGGAGAAAATAAACTGGGCAAACTACAGAGTGGAGCTAAACACTATGTAGAGTCCAGAGGGCCTTTTGAAACAGCAGGGTGATGAAACCTCCAGCGCCTGGCAGTGGGACAGAGCAAGGGCCAAGCAGCTCTGAGCGGCACAGCCAAGCCTTACATAACTGGCCACATTGCTCAGCGCTCGCCATGCCGCTCCCCTTAAAGGTAAAGGCACACCGACCACAAGTCAGGATGGCTCCATAGCCCTTTAAGAGCTCACTAACTGCAATGTAACTGTTACATGCTCATGCTCATTCCACAATTAGACAACAATAAAACAAGCTCTGTGGTTATAGAGCTGCTGATTTTACAAGCACCAAATAGTTTCTGTGATCCTGCTTAGAACAAAACTTACTAATGATGTTGCTTTAACTGCAGTCTGGATGAGAGAGAAGCTTTCATTTTGCTCTCTATGCTCTGTTGGACAGTAAGCAGAGAAACCAGCTGGACAATAAGCCGAGCAAAAAAAAAAAAGATGAGTCTACATGGGCGCTATTAAAAAATATTTCTATAATAGCTTTAGCGCTTTTCCATCGTTCAGTCTCTGTGTCCTTTGTATTTCGTCACAAGATGAGTTGAACAGAAAGCAGTTTTAATGTTTTGGCAAAAAAAAAAAAAAAACCACGGGGAAAAAAAATCTAATTTTTCTACAGGGAGCCATGAAGTTTTACAGCAAAATTCCACAAAAAAGGAGCATGATTTCCTGTGGAATTTTGTACAGTGGAAAACATTTGGTCCCAGGGCTGTGCTCAGAGAGGAGCACAGAGGTTGTTTTAGGAACCACTCAGTACTGGCTGGGAGCAGAGCATTGCAAACTGAAACTCAATGATCTCTAGATAGTCTCAACCATCTTTAAAAAGTAAAAAGATTCACTTCAAAATGTTGTGTCATAAACACTGACAGCAGTTAAGCTTCTTTTTAACATTCTAGTGCAGTTCAGATTTACAGCAGCTTCAAACTCACATGGTACTTTCCAGAAAGTATGTAGACCTCAGAAGACGGCTAACCGAACCCTTTATGAGGGCCTGGGTGTGTCTGCAACTGCATTCTGCTCCACTTGTGTTGGGCAGCAGAGGGCGGATTGACTTATATGACTGCCATATAACCAGAACATAACGGGAGGGTGGGCAGAGATTGACGAAAGCCAGTGACGTCATCAGGAATGGATGGAGAACGTTGATGGAAACTTGACATGTCTCTTCATTTACTTTGAGGAAACGTCCAGGGCAAACAGGAAGGATACGATCAATTGCAGCACAGATTTACAGAGGATGGATTAAGGCTGATGCTATAGAAACCGCAGAAGCAAAAATATGCAGTGAGGGTTGAAAATCAAAATAGCTTTGGATAAAATCGCTGTGGAAAAGTGCTGCGTCATCTCTTAATGACTTAGCATTTGTGTCCAAGTAGCCAGACTATCTGGGAATCTTTTACAAAGGTTTTGATCTAGATTTCTAAAGGTGTTTTTCGGTTTTTAAGAGCGCTCATATTTAACATGAACCAATAAAAAATGGGATAATTTCAAAATACTACTGTATCTTAGTTAGACCTGTTGCAATAAACAATAAGTCAATGAGCTCGATAATAAAAGGAGGGCGATAATAATCGCTTGTTTTTTCTCATGTAAAGAGGATGACAAGAAGCTTCACCCCGGTGCCTCGAGTTATTCCTTCGCTCTCGTTTCTTTGGTAACAGCTCAACACACAGGGAGGTAAACGCGTCAGATTTTCTCCCCTCAAGCTGAACCGAATACACAGGACGCTATAGCAACAACAGCGACAAAAGTTGAACGATTTCCAACTTTCTTTTGTCATGTTGCTAGCCTGCTCATCTCGGCTGGACGAGGCAAAGCGAATGTCGCCTCACCGCGCAAGCAGCGCCGTCTCCCATCACTGACATGGTGATGGGAGACAAAACGACAATATTATCATTTATCGCAATAAGTTATGGGACAATTAATTGCCCAGAAAAATTTGGTATTGTGACAGGTCTAATCTCAATGCATTAGAATATCATCAGAAAATCTCATTCATTTCAAGTTTTTACTTCTGTTCATTTTTATAATTCTTGTATAGATTGTAACAAAGACATGGCTGCTTTCTAAGTTTTACCTGAGATACTTACTTGAAACCAGCAAGATATATATTATTCTGAAATAATGCAGTGGGTACCTCATTGGTGGCAGCAGGAGCAAATGGTAAATAGAAAATCACTTGATTTGTTCACATCATTTGAGCCCAGAGTGATGTTTCTGTTTCTTAGGTTTGGGTTTGATCAATTTGAGGAACAACTGTCTCCCTGTACCGTTATGTTTGCTAAACTAGAATGTTGTGAGCTGACTGAGCAACAGGATGAGCACGTTGATACTTGACACAAAAACCATGGTTTGGTAGCTGTGCTGGCTTTAAAGTCACGCTGACCACTACATCATTTTTGAAATATAGTAAGGAGACACAGCCCTAAGACTGTGCTTAGCAATAAATCAATTAACTACATGAAAATTAAAATGAGTGCAAAAAATTTCCATTTGGACAACAATTGTCAAAGAGATGCTCCCCTTTAATATCATAAAAAAGCCGCCATTTTGAGAGACGCTGACAACATGTGACACCCAGTACAAAGTAGTTAGTTTTGCACTACAACCTTTACTTGCTTTCTCTACCTAAGCTGAATGATTATTATTTTGAAATACCATTTTGGTAAGAGGAACTTTAAAATCAGTTTTTATTGTTGTTTTGGATATTTAAAATGTTTTTTGGTTCCAGCGTTAAATGTTCTTTGGAAATTAGTTTGTTTGATCTTTCAGTGGGTGTACTCTCATTAATATTACTATATTAACTGAAAATTGTTTCAAAATGACAATATTATTGTTTATCACAATAATTTCTGGGCCAATTTATTGTCCAGCAAAATTTGCTATTAGGTCAGGCCTACGCTGCCCTGTCTAAACAAGTTTTCTCCACTTCTCAGAGACAACAGGGCTTTGAGAAAAGCCTCCACTCCTGACTAGAGCATCAAAGCAGCAACATGTTTCAACTAACTCCATCTTCTTAAGGTGTGAAAATATGCTCTCAGAGTTTGTCTTCATGACATGCTAGTTATTTTCAGAATGACTAGCATGCAGATGGATTTGACAGCTTTAGTTTGCAGTGTTTCAGGCTGTTGACATCACTACCAGCATTATGAATGTAAGGAAAATAATATACAGAGGCTATAAGACCAAACACATCCACATAAATATTTGATCAGCCTCTTTAGTGCTGTATTCCTGTTCTTACCCTTTACATTTGTGTGGCATCAAGTCTTTCAGAGATAATAAAATCCTTTTTCCACTCAGCTGACCTTTACCCTCCCACATAGCAGCCCAGCCAGAGGCAGAGAAGCGAAAATGGAGTTCTTCTTACTGCTTCTTTCTCTACATCACCATGAATAATTTAATCCCATCTAATCCTAAGAGCCTTTCTCAGCTTCACCTGAAGGAGAAACACAGAGCAAGTACCACTCTGACTGCCAGAGGGTCCATAAGCTGCTCATACCCAACCGCAAACCCGGTCCGAAATAACACGATCACATTAGGCCACACAGCTAGTGGGGTAAGCCCACATACGGCTTTAGGCACACAGTACTTGCTGATTCAGCTCACCTTGATTTAGCTAGTAATAGAAAATAGAAAAAAATAGTTTGTGAAAATTACAAGAAATGACAGAAAATATCTACAAGGTTCTTATAAAAGCAGTGATTTGTGAAATAACTCAGGAACACACAGGGCTTTATGGTATAACCAAATAGATAAATTGGCTCCAAAAAGTCATACTGATCCTCTCTGAGGTAGTCATTTTTATTTATGGTTTTCATGCCACAACTATATTTTACTACATTATTTGTTTTCTTTGATTTCATCAAATTCAAAGAAAATGTCAATGTTAAGGTTACACAGAACTTTTTTTTTTTTGAACAAAAACTTTATTTTATCAGATCAATATTCAAAATCAATGATTAATAACACAGAACTTTTAAAAACAGATTAGATCTGTCCACGCTGCACAAAGACAACAGTGCAATACAATAAATTGACATAAAGAAAATACAACTAAAACATCACAACAGAAAAGGTACAGTGTCAGGCCTTAATTAAATGCAAATGGATAGAAATACGTTTTAAGAAGCGATTTAAAATGACCCAGACTGTGGACAGATCTAATCTGGAAAGGTAACTTATTCCAGAGAATAGGAGCAACAACAGAGAAAGCCTTTGCTCTTAAGTTGAGTCTGATTTAACTTAAGAAAACAATCTATTAATACCTGTATAGATTATTTTTTAGGGTTTTTAGAGGCATATGGACGTCATCCACAAAGCAGCTAAACAAAATGTTGAATTTCCTAAAAATCTGACCAAAAGGCAGTAAATATAAATGAAAACAAATAGAACCTAAAATTGAGTCTCAGGGGACTCCATACTTTATAGGTGTGGCCCCAGAACCACAGTGGTTAATATGGACAAAGAAAGTTCTGTTCTAAATTTAATTCTAATTTTAATTCTAAATTCTAAAGTTCTACATTTGATTTAAACCATTCCAAATGCATTGTTCAGATCTAAAAGTAATAAAACAGCAAAATTGCCAGTCTACCTTTAAAAAGAGGATCAGTATGCTCAAAGCAAAGCTGTTTTAGTACTTTGAGCACCTTTAAACCCACACTTAAATTTCTCAGTTTTGTTATAATATATTACAAAAGATTCGAGCTGAATAAAAGCCAACTTTTTGAGAACCCCAAAAAGAGAAAGTTTAGATATGCATGCGCCTAAAATTTTCTAATACACTTGAATCTAGGTTGTTTTTTTAAGAAGGCATTTTACCACCGCATGTCTGAGAATTGATGGGACATAACCTGAGTGAAGTGAGGCATTTATCATCATTAAGATGAAAGGACCAAAAGTGACAAAAATGTCTTATCAAACGGGTAGGAAGACAGCTTAAAGAATAATTTCATGGCTGCAGATGTTTAATTACTGTGCCAGATGTCAGGATTCAGTGTTTCTGTTATAAAACAATAAAGAGCAAGATCCAGAAATGTAGGAGAGTTGATAACTGAACAAGGAGCAGGTGCAGATGCAGTGGTAGTTGAACCGATAAGCCGGGATAAATGTCTACTTGAAGATGCAGAGAACGTGGGAAACAAGGAAACAGAAATGTAAACAAACCAGATTAACAATCCAACAGGAGAAATGATCAAGATTCAGACCAAAAAACACCAGCAAGAGAACACGGAAGTAACAGGTTCGCAAAATAAATCAAGAAGATACAAAGAACCATAACTAAAGGCTGAACTAAAACACAAAAACAGAAACAGTGTAGTACTACAAGGAATCTTAAAGTTAAGGAAGAAACTGAATAGGAAAAGCAAAACAGACCAAAGTCCCAAAGTTCATGACAGTTTTTGTGTTTACCTTCTACACTTTCTATCTGATATTTGAGCTGGTGTTTTTCAGTGAGTATTGGGGTTCTTTAAGAACAATCATTACATGACACCCAGTTCTGTAAACAGGAATTGTTTAATAGATTTTCAAACAGATTGTAATGTATTTATTTTAAACCTAAAGCAAAAGCTTAATGATAATTACATTCATCTCCATTTAAGCCAGTTACATTTGATGCCAATTCTGTGTCAATTTCACTCAAAGTCCATTAGAACTGTACCGAGTCAGAGCAAAGCATCAAGCCGGATGGCAAGCGACAAGCAATTCATATTCAGATGGTACCCTGGTTGCCATAGCAACCCGAGGCTTAAGGGAGGACAATAAACTCTTAATGTACAATGTGTGATAATTTTGAATGTAAACACAATTTTTTATTAGGAAATAATAGAAAAATTAACAAAATGTTGCTTACCTGTAAAGGTGTCAGTGGGTTAATATTCCGTCACATAGGAGAGAAGAAGAAAGGCACATCATTAATTTATGGCTATTAACACAACAGAACAGTTTATGTTTGACAGGACTTTTACATTTCTGTAAAAACAGGGTATTATCAGACTGGTGAGATCATTTGTGCTTTTTTATCTAAGCCCATCACCAAATACAGTTCTTAAAAAATTCATGACGTGTTGCTTCAGCGTTGAGGAGTGTGAATAGTGAAGGGACTGAATCAGCAGAGATGCCATCAAGCTCAAAACCTTTCCTATTCGCCCAGTTTAGACAAATTACGACAGACACAAGAGTCCATGTGCCCCCCTAACCTCTACCCCGCCACCCACCCGGGCCCACTCTGGTCCAGACCCCATCAGTGACAGTGGAGAACCTCCTGGGATGAAGTGAACCTGGAAGCAGTGGTTACTGTTTCCAGTCGCTAACCTGAAAACGACTCCGGGAATGGAGCAGTTCCACATGCTGGGCAGACGCTTTTAACAATGTCCTTTTTTGGAGGGTGGCTTTAAGAAGGGAATGGATAATAATTTACGACAACTTCATATCCATCTGTTTTAATTTTTACTTGACCTGCAATGGGAACAGTGTACCATCAGATCAGCTGGAATAAAATAAAATAAAGATAAAACAGATATAGAGTGGATCCCAGTTGAGTGTTTGCGGAATTTTCTGACTCCAAATTATTCACAGAGAATTTGTCTATTTGAAGATGTTTCGGTAGTTAATATCTAAAACATCAGAAAGCAAATCCCGCTTGGAATGATGAAATACCTAGGTGCATTGCTGTCATTTTGGAAGTGCCACTTATATTTGTTGTACCCCTTAGCATGGAGATAAACGTGGATGTTAGCTTCTGTGGACAGTTTCTACTGAATGTATAAATGCATATTCATGTAAATGGTTTGGCAAAACGTTTACCTGAATATTTAGTGGTTTAATTTAATGCCAGGACTGTTTGACAAGGACCCAAGAAGGCATGAGCCTGTTACTGGTATCAAAGTTTCTTCCATAGCAGTTTGGATGGTTTGAAATTCTTTTTCATAAGATGCCAAAGAAAGAATTTTCTTCAGCAGAAAGAAGGCTTATTAAATTTTGTCTCACTCACATACATGAATTAGATATAGCTTAAGGAAAAATAATAAAAATATTACCTGTTTGGAAATATTAGGTTTTATGGAAACTAACGGCTTACCATGTTTTCTAACTCTCATTAAGGTAACACTGCTTTCAAAGTAGTGCTGGCAAGCTACAAGCAGCAAGTCTGTTAAGAGCTTCACATACATCTCCATGTCTGTGTGTTCAAGTCCCCTTGGACCTTAATGCAGTCTTTGCATCCTTGTTGTCTCTGAGAGAAAAATGATCCTCATTGGATTGTTTTACAACAAGCATCGATGATGTTCTTCTTCTGACTCCTGCTTTTCTTTATCTGCTGTGTGTTTGGTTCCACACACTCAGGCAGATGCTCACAAAGCTTAATGTGGCGTATTCAGTATTACTTCTATCTACTCATCTCTTTTCTAGGGATTAATCCATTCACTTTTTTCACTTGTGATACAGATACAGATATCTGAGATCTAGTATCAGCTGATACTGATCCGATGTAGAAAAAAACTGATGAATTGACTTAAAATGTTTCTTTTTTAAACACAGGCATAAATGTACTGAATTACTAACTGATTTGATAACTCTGCACAACAACCAGCTATTGGTGGATTACAGAACACTGAAATCCACCAATAGCTTCACAAACTTGGTCAAATTTGTAAAAACAACAACTTTCATTTGTTCAGTCAGTGGAATTAGGAGGATAGAAGCCAATGTGAAATAATAATAAAGAAATTGGGTAACACTTTATTTGAAGGGACATGCATAGGACTGACATGACACTATTATAAACATAAGACTTGTTATGAATATGAAGTAGTCTTCATAAATGTTTACGACTGTTGTCATAAAGTGTCATTTGGTAAATAATGACACTTTTTATGCAAGGTTGACACTTTTAATGGATTCTTAATGCAAGTTTTAGTGCAACTTTGCATTAAAAGTGTCATTATTTACAGAATAACACTTCATGACAACAGTCATTGACAGCCATGTTCATGACAGGTGGTATATCATGTTTATGACAATGACATGTCAGTCTTAAACACGCCCCTTCAAATAAAGTGTTACCAGAAACCAAAACTGACAAAAACAGTAGCTTGACTATTGTGTAACATGTAAAAATAAACTGGAACAAACGTTCTTTCAAATGGTTCATAATGTGCTATTAGGAATTCTAAATATAATGTAAAATAAATAGTAAAGCATGATGTTGCTCAGAGCACAAAGCATAGAGTTAAACTAAATAAATCTGCCCTTATGATTTAGTATTATCACCAATACCCGATCCAATTTCTTTTTTTATATAAGGACAGAAACAGATATTAATATCGGATTGGTGCATCTTCACTTTTCTCAGATGCATTTCTGAAATATGTCAGACCTGCATGTTGTGCCCCTTGCAGACTCTGCCTCAGACTCCAGAGTATTATAGCAATAATAATACTCTTATTATTATATAATAACAATATTATTATTATCTGATAATAATAATAATAATAATAATATTATTAAAGAGTCAACATCTTATATTATTTTAGCAGAAGTAGGTATAAATAGTTGTTGAAAATGTTAAAAATAGAATCATGTAACAGATTTGTTTTCTTGTAAATTGTTCTGAAAATATGATCGTCCGTATTTTTCCTCAAGGTTATCATATCAAATCTCATACTGGCCTGTGACTAGGACGCACTACAGGGGAATCTTTGCATGGAAACGACACATAAGAATTTCTGATCAACTAATTTTATTTGAACCCTGGCTCACAATGCTGTTTTTATTTTGGTCCAAGTGTTTGGTTCCCATAGGGAATAGGTTCAGCTCTTATCATTGTTTGAGTCTCTTGGGGCTAAAACAGGCTCATGTTAATACTATTCAAAGATGAGGAAGGGAGAGAGGGAGGTTTGAGGGTGAAAAGTGCAAACAGATCTACTCCTGCTTTTTGAACAAATGCAGCTTTATTTCCACATCCTCATGTTAATTCCAATAGGCAAGCCAGAGAACAGTTGGTGCCAAGAGCAACAACAGTTCTGGAAGAGTCATTTAGCCGTTTGTCTTTGTAATTACCTTGAGAGAATAGTCAAAGTGTTTTCATTAAAGCCATTCACTCACTAATTACTGTAAGTGAGTGAATGATCACTTACTACCATTCTGAATAGTAAATTTCTGAATTTATCCTAAATTCAGAAATTTAGGAGTATTCTTCAGGAATTAATATTAACTACAAATAGAAGCCTTGGCTACGTTGGCATAAACAATGTGAGAAAACAATCACTCCGCACAACACTTCGGACGTCCATCACGGCGCCTCTTGCAGTTCCGTGACATAGTTGCTAAAGGTCAACAGCTTTCTTCCACTAATCTCAACTAAAGCCTATTTTGTATAAACTGTAAAGCTTTAAAAATATATTTATCCCTTCTTCATTCATTCAGGGAACAAAACCTTCAATATACAATAAAATCATGAAATTACAGTAAGCAAAACTTATTGGCTTTGAGATTGGTCCTTTGGAGCAACATATATATATATATATATATATATATATATATATATATATATATATATATATATATATATATATATATATATATATATATATATATATATACTGTATATACTGCCCTAAAAAACTAATCCAAGTGCCAGTCTGACTGCAAAAGAACTGTGGGAGGATTTGGAAGACTGGAGAATTGTGTAGCCAGCCATGCATGCACAAACATGACTCTTCTGGAAATAGCCTGCAAAGAAAATCCATTTCTGTGTCTTTCCAAGTTAATCTCTGAATTACCTTAGAGCATTTTGGAGCCAATTTCGGTGAAAGAATAACAAATGGAACTATAAAAAAATACAACTGTATGAACACGTTAAGTTTTGTGTTTTAGGGAAGGAAGAGAGGAAGAGACAGCCACTTTTCCCAAAATTCAAGTTGTTAACATTCCTGTATTAATATATTCAATAAATTAAAAGTATGTGTCCCACTAAAACTTGTTTGGCACATGGAAAGTACCTTTTAAAAATAACAACTGTTAAAACAGTAATACATCTACTAGACCACATTCCTGTATTTAAAATATTTTTTATTAGCCTTATGTCATATTCTAATCCTAAATGTCATGTTTTCATTCGCTGGTGCAGAAAATCACCATGAGTAATAGAACTAAAGTCTTGAAAACATCAGTCTGGATTTAGTTCATCTTTATAATGTTTTTCACTTAGCGATGGAATATTCTTTTTATTGAATACCTCAAGTCACCATTCTGTCAACATTCCGACTCTCAAGTACAGTCATGAGACATGACTGTACTTGAGAGTTCAGTCACATGGATCATCAGAACCCGTGTACAAGGGGGGCGAAATGAGCTTCATCTGTAGGGTGGTTCCACTCAGCCTTAGAGACGGAGCGAACCCCCACCCCGTTGTCAAGGAATGACTGAATCCTGCACACAAGAGTTTCAACGTCAACAAAAACAAAAAACCTTTCTGAAAATCCCCTTTGGGGGATCTGTGCCAGCTGTTTCAATCTGTTCTAGTTTTTATGCTAACCTCACTGATGAGAAGAAAAAATGGCATTTAGTAACTTTTCACTTTAAGTAATGAAAGTATCTCCAACCATAACAACAAATATAAATTTTCACAATATATTGATCCTAAATATTGATCCTAAAATAAAGAAGTCTTTAGGATGGTAATAAAATTTTTCACATTTCTAACAGTTCCAAAACACGGAAGTCTCTGTCTCAGGAATAACACTGTGTTGTGTTTCTTCTCTTGGGATCTTTTTCCTCATGAAAACACTGTGTCTAATTTTAAAAGGTTCATTCTGGTAGATCCACACATTGTTACCAATAGTCTCCCCACTTATTGGAGCACATCTGAGAGAGAATAAAACTGTCAGTTAGATTTATAGATGTACAGTGAACTGTTGGATCGGCTCCTACACCAGCAGCTCCATTGTGGTTTGCCTTCTCCATTCTTTCTCTCTTATGCTTTGAGACACATTTTAAACAGCTTTAGTGGATCAACAGAGAAATATTATAATTTGAGCAAGTTTTTTTTTTTTACTTAGAAACTGGATCTTTAAGTCTTTGGTATACAGTTGACACCAGACATTTACATATCTATGGTATATATCATATTTCACTATGCTGAGATTGTGGCGGAACCATATTTCGCATATAGACGCCTCGGGGTCGCCATCAGGTTTCTCTTGGTGCTGGAAGACTGGTCCGCCTATCTCCTGTCCCTGGGGTTGGTGGAGCTGCAGCAGAAGGCAGAGTCTGAACATCAGACAGCTCTAGCTGTCATGGCTGGCGACCCTCTGCCTCCAAAGCCAGACATCCGATTCGTCCGCTCCACCAACCCAGCTCCAGCATCTCTGGGACCAGCACCACCTCCAGCCGCAGCTCTGGCTACGTCTCCTGCGCCCGCCACACCTCTGGCCGCTGCTGCAGACACTGCTCCTCTGGGCGCTGCTGCAGAATCTTCGCCTCTTGCCGCCGCTGCAGCCTCTCCACTTTCAGCCGCCGCTGTCTTCTCACCTTCGGCCACAGTCCCCATGGTGATGGGGTCCCAGGTGGCCAGGCTGGCACCTGGCCGATAGGCAGCACGGCTGGTGGCGTGGTCTGCTCCAGTCAGTGGGCCATTCGCCCTTGTAAGTGGGTTCTCCCCCTCTCCCTGTGGTCCTCCTGAGCCCTCTCCTTGTGGTCCTTCGACGCTCCCTAGTGCCCCAGGGACTCCTCGTTGCCCCCTAGTGACTCCTCGTTGCCTCTTCCCAGTGCTCCCTCCGAGTGTCCTCCTCCCAGTGCTCCCTCCGAGTCTCCGCCTTCCAGTGGCCCCAGAGGTCCCTCATCGCCCCTAGTGCCATCCAAGACCCCTCGTCGTCCCCTAGTGCCCCCTCCAAATCTCCGCCTCCCAGAGCCCCCTCCGAGTCTCCACCTCCGAGCCATCTGCTGGCCCCCTGCGCTGATGTCGCCCGCCAGACCCGCCTCCAGTGGTCCGCCCCCTGCGCCGACGTCGGCCGCCGGACCTCCCAAGACAGGTCGCCTCCTGCCCCTTCGGCCACTGGACTGTTCACGTCAGGCCCCACCCTGACCGTGCTGTTTGTTTGTGGACTGAGTTTATTTTGTGTTGTTCATGGACTCTGGCCCTCCTTCCAGAGGGCCATGGAGTTTACATGGCCCTCCACCCACCCTGGTTGGGTTATTTTTTGGACTCTGGCCCCCCTTCCAGCGCCCCTCCTGGTTGAGTTTATTTTGTTTTGGACTTGTTTGGGGCGTCTAATAACCGTCCTTGGGGGATGGGGGGAGGGGTACTGTAAGGATTTAGTTTTCTCTGTGTTGATTTTAATTTTTCTGTGTGTTTATTTTGGGTTTCTGTGTCTATTGAGTCTCTGTGTTGTCCTGTCTACCCCTTGATTGTTCCCAGGTGTGTCTTCATGATTACCCTCTGTGTATTTAATGCCACCTGTGTTTCTGTGTCTTTGTCGGGCCCTTGTTGTATCAGTCTGTCGATTCTGTCGTGTTCCTGTCGCTTCTTGGTTTTAGTTACCAGTGCTACCAGTGGTGAGCCTTAGACTTTCCGCTCAAGCTGTGCTGCCTGGACTTTGAGATTATTTGTGCATTCTTCACCATTAAACAGTCATAATTTCTCTCAGCAACTGGGTCCACTACGTCTGCCTCACCACCTCACACTGCAGTTTCATGACAGTCCCCTTTAAAGTATTTCATTTTCCCCTCCACCAGTAAACCCAGACAGTATGCTAAAGGTAAAACCAGTTCCTTTGGGACAAAGATTTAGCTGCATCTGGAGATAGAAATTCTCCTGCAACATTTTTACCATGGGCAGGAAACATACACAGGAACCAACAGTTCAATGAGTTGTGACACACAAATTCAAATGACTCACACCATGCAACTGGCAGAATGTAGATGTGAGAATGATAATGCTATACAAACCAACCCCACTAAGTTTGCAGTTATATGGGGTTCAGTATCTAGCCTCAGGATGCTCATTGTCTGCTGGGAATCTAGGGCTGAAGCTCCTCCATGACTCTAACATGTAGACAAATGGCTAATGATGTCTTTGGCCTTTAAGCTTTGGTGTCCAGTCTTTTCTGCAGACCAACTGTGTTACATTAAAGGAACAGTATGAAACCTGCAGAAATATGGGGAAAAAACAAGCATCTCAGTATGCTGAGACAAGAACAGCTATACTTATTCTTTTCAATAAAAAGAATAATTATAAAATAAATATAAGACCCAAGTTCAATATTTTTGTTGCTCACTTCAGAAAGTTTACTTTAATTTTTTTTGTTTACCTCGTTCATTCAATTACAGTTTAAAATTAACATATCACATGTCAACAAAAACAAAAGTTTTGAATGAAAAGTAGTAGTTTGAAGAAAAAGTGTTTCTATTGCAGTTTTGCAAAATATACCAACTTTGATATGGCCCAAAAAAGCACCTTATCCTTTTATAAAAAGCACCAAAAGTTTTATAGAAAAATGAGAAATTTTTCAAAATCTGTAAGTTTCCATTAAAGAGATCCAGGATTAGTTTAACATGTTAGCCTAAATATGCTGTAATTTTCCGATTAACTAAAAAATTGCTGTTCATCATACTCTAAAACTCATAATTACTTCAAAAATGTACATATTTTGTTATATTTTTCACCCACGGAGGTCGACATTTTTTTTACTTGCTGGTTTCATGACATGCTTCAGTCTGTATTGCACTGGAATCTACAGAGTAAAAACAGGAAGGCCAACTTTACTTTTAGTTGTTTATCATATTGCGTTTGACTTATGTAATTTTAGATAATGCCACACTGTGTCACTGTTGGCTGTAATAAAAAAAACAAAAACAAAAAAAAAAACAGTGAGGTGAGTTTGGTTCCTTTCCCGCATGAAAAAAGAAGAGCACGGTGGGAAAGAGCCGGAGCCAAACGCAACTTCCGAATAACTGGGGCACTTGTGCTCTCAACATTTCTCTCCAGAAGACTCTGAGTCATTTGTATGAGCAAAACTGACAAAGGCTCTAACAGGTGATTGTTACCTTAACGAGCTAAAAATAAATGCCCTGCCGACACATTTTATCCACAAATCACCTAAACCCCACTGCTGCCAGCTAAACGCTGGGAAAAACTTCAGACAAGCAGGGATGGAAGCTCTTTGAAATGCTAATGGAGCTACACTGCTAGCGGTACTGAATATGAAACAGCTGATCCAACTGGACCAAGACCAGACCCTAAACATCTGTTACTGGACCAGACACAGAGCTATATAAGTACTTACTGGATCACACAGTTTGACCAGTCATTTATTGATTCATTCATGAAGCTGAAGATGGCACCTTCAACAGCAAAACACCAGCTCCTACGGCCAACTACTGTATGTCCTCATCCTCCATTTGGTCCTCCTCATATTCATCACCTGTTGTGAGTTCTACAATCCCATCAATTTCAAAGAGCACCGGTTCAATTTGAAAAAGTTTAATGATGTTACTCATTCCTGTTTTGACTGCACAGAGTCAGACTACAAACATAGTTTTTAGTCCAGAATGCATTGCAGCATGAACAACATGGCGATGTTCATGTGACAATATTTTATTAAAATTTATAGAAACTAAACAACCTATAGTATTATTACTGTACTGTTTTTACATCTAAAATAAATATTTCTCACAACTAACAATGGATCCCTTCAAGTAAATTCATTTTCGAAATATCAAATAAGGCAATTATATGGTCAATGGCAATGCAGCTACTGATACGGCTAAATGAATAATGAGCAAGTCAACCAAAAGAACAAATCCCAAATATGACAGAGCTGCTCCAACATTCTGCCACCATGAGCACCATAATTCATGAGCAACTGTGCATAAACTTTGTTTTTAGGAGAAGTACTGTTGGGTTCTAATATTGCAAGGTCTCATGCCAGAAGATCACATTACACCATTAGTATAAACTGAAGTCAAATATAATTTAGGACAAGCTGGAACAATAACTTCAAGACAAGTAGAAGGAATAGGAATATGAGTGGGAATCAATGTGTAATATTCAATAGGCACTCAGTCATTTTTAGAATACATTTGCAAAAAGTCAAATTTAGGCTGTCATAAAGCAAAATATAAGAGGCACTTCATTAAATCCTTCAAACAATTTGCCAACATTTAATTTCTGTGCATGTGAACAAACCAGCATAACAGTGAAAAGTTCCATCCAGCATAGATTGATGAGGGTGAGCCCACAAAAGGAAGATTAGGCATGGTTTATGCTAATTAATGCAAATGTCTATTATCTTTTGCATTATATTCTCATTATTATATTTTGCAATATCTTTAGGCAAAATATAAAGTGAATATCAATGTCTAGTCATCAGCGTACAGGGAGAAAGCTTTCAGAAATATATCATTGCTTTGTTCCCTGTGGTCTATAGAGAAAAGAAGAATTCAGTGCAGATTTTACTCTAATAGGGAAGCACATCAGGGCATAGTTTTAGAAAGTTACATCCAGCTGGAGAACAAATAACCGATAAGGAAAAATAGAAAGTCAGCTGGGTGCAGCACAGAGCCACAGCCTATTATTACCCGTCTGTGCAGCGGCACCCTGCTTTTCTCCTTTATTGGAAAAACACTAATTCTCCTTGACTCACTTTTATATGTGTGTTCTGGAAACGGCTGCACAGTTTGCTCTCCCCACTGAACTTTAAATCTGTATGCTGCACTGTATCCTCTGTGGTCAGCTGCAGTGTTTTCAGTCAGCAGGAGTTCCTCCTTGAGAAATGTCAGAGAGCTTTCTTTTTCAGCAGTGTTTAGCTCCGGGCTGTTTAGACCAAGTTTAATCTAAACACCACCAACATTAGGGTCTGAGGAGGTTGACCCTCCAGATCAGACCACTTTACTGCAGCATTATTGCCTAAAAGACAAGGAAATGAAAGTGCAACAAAGTTGATAACATTATGATCGCCCACTTTATAGTGTGGAGGCTCCCTGTTTTCACGACGACACTTCCTGTGGAGCCGTAACTAACTTGACCACTAAACATGTGCACTCCTAGCTAGCGCAACCAGATTGTTTAAAATGTTGAGAATTTTGACATGACACTTCCTTCTGTCACACTTGTTTTTCCTACCAACACATGATTGAACTAGAAAATGGAAAACGTGAAGTTAATCTTTTAAATTTGTTTTGACAAACCTACCCTCAACTACCTCTATTAACAGTCTTTTAACAAAGACAGCCAGGAAATACTGTCTCCTGGGTTACCCTCAGTGTATTATAAGCCTGGCGGGCTACCAGGTTAACTTGCCCTACTACTGGCTTGGAGATGCATAACAATTGCATTGTCCCTGCATCAGGTGCTGTCTCCATTAAATATTGGGTAGGGGAAGTGTGTCAAGGTAAAATTTCTATAAATCAGTACCCACAGCATGTTGCCATGTTTTTCTTGTGATTGTTGTGGTGTAAAATTACTGACTTTACGCCACCTTTTTCAAAAAGTAGCAATCAAAGTTGCGATTGTTTTATTTAGTTTTGCCATAACATGGTCTTCCAGAAAAGTTGGAACTACTGCATGTTAACTTCCCAAAAAAGACAGAATTTTAACATTGTTAATATTTTAAGTAAAAATTGCATGTTCAATTATCTTCTAGAAGTAGCACCCAAATACAAATCAAATCATGTCCTGAGGAGAGGTCAAAGGACAAGAGAAGAATTCCATACTAGTCATTCAAGTTAACATAAAGTGTTTATACAGCAGGTATCTACTGCTCTGTTCTTGTTAAAACACATTTTCTCTGAGCTAACAATGCTAAAACAGTACAAAGGAGATTTTTCTAATTAAGTTTGTTTTATTGACTATTATTAGTTTGTATTTCATAATCAGTCCTTATAGAACCCGAGAGTCAATGTTCCAGTTTTGGAACAGCATGGGTGGTGGAGAAGTTCCGATTTTTGGAAGAAATAAAATAAGTAGATTTTTTAGCCTTCACTCTGCATTACACTGTGGGCAAACATCTCAGCTTCACATTCTAAACTGAAACAAAGGTTTAAATGTGGCTTACATAGAGCACAATCTAGCATACAATAGTGCATACCAGACACATTGCTGTGACATGGTGTACTGATAAGACTAATGTAACCTGAGTAATCTATCCAGGGAAAATAACCTGATAGTTTAAAGCAGTTAAAAACCATGGTGGTACTTTGAGGTCAATTTCAGCTCCAACATGGAGGGCCAAATGTTGGTGCTGAAAAAAACGAAAGGTCACAAAATGTCAATTTGCTGAACGAACAACATACGTTCAGCAGTACTGTGAGTATGTACAAAAAATATATGCGTTTTGCTTGTTCTACCCAGGACTCCTCTACTGGTACAGTTTTAGTTTCACTGTCACCCATCAAATTATGTAAAAAAAACAAAACAAAAAAATTCCTATTTGGCATCTTTGCTACCTTGTTATTTATCAGTTAATCCAGTAAATAATCAATAAATCAGTTCTATAATGTATTGATGTTAGTCCAGTAGAAAAGACTGAGCTTTTCACATGTTGATGTTAGAGGGATTTTTTCAGCTGAATTATTTGCTTCTTTGCATCTTTTAATATATTGCTAATATTGCATAAAAAGGTCTTAGAAGTTAAATAAAAAATCTGTGGAATGTGCCAAAGTTTTATACCCAATTAATTGTCATAATAATTGATAGAATAATTAATTACTAAAGTAATTGTTGGTTGTGCCCTAGAAGAGAGAAAGTTATTATTGAGTTGCCGTTTTGTGTTATACAAGAAAACTCATATAGAAGTAATTTAAAATGCATTTAGCAATTTTGATTTGTGAAAAGTTCACTTCTAAAATACAGTGATCAGTTTTACACCAAAATATTGCTAAAGTCTTGTTAGATTAGCTTGCAAAGCTGATAATTAGAGCTATTAAACAGCCCAGGATAAATAAAAAAATAAATAAAAGAACAAAACCTCTGTTCTAACAGCGGTGTTAGAGCTAAGATTTACAAATCCCTGTTGTATAAAAGTCTATTTTGTTGGTTTCTTGCATATGTAGTGATAAAATTAAAAAGGTACAATAAATTTATATGTACACTTAAAAAACACTTTTTATGCCCCCCAAGTGTTTTCATGTTGATGATTTTGGCCCTGATCACAAAACGTTTGGACACCACTGGTCTATGGGAAACAGACCTGAACATTTTGAGAGTAAGAGCAGCAAACTGACACTTTCTCACCATGTGTAAACAGATTCAAACTTTTATTGCACAAAACCCTTTGGTCTGAATACCAGTCAGTACCAGTCAGCAGGCATCTGGACAACACCTTTCAGCTCTGGGCATTAATCTGTAGCAGGAACTAGGAGTCTGGGTAAGAATGAAGGGTCTTTAAATGTAGGTAAATACAGACAGATCTCAGCAGCAAACTGTGCTGCAGGGCGCAAGCAAAGACGGGCACGAGAGGCCGAGGCACACAGCCAATAAAAAGCTAACGAAACGTCCCATCGTGTTCTTACATCACCTACCAAGGCCTCACCAAAACAAACTGTCAAATTTAGTAAAAATAATTTTATTCCAACCTTCAGTGGACAGAAAATGTTTGGCACCTCCAATGCCAAAAAACAGTGCCTCATTGAAAACCCTGATAAAAAAAGACACCACAATTCACCACTCAAGTTCTCAGTGTAGTACTGCATACACCAACATGCACTAATAGCTGTCAAAACTGTTATTTGTGAGAAAAAATTAAGTACATAAAAACTTCCACATCCACACAGAGCTAGCCCAAGGCAAAGCAAACTAAGCAACATGTAAGGACACCTCCAAACCAGCAGGGGGCCACCAAGAGCGCTTGAATTCCACTCATAAAACACACCTCTAAGTCCTATTTGTATTTCAAAAATACACTTTTTGTTTTTATTTCTCAGATTGCTTACTATGAACAAAGCCTCTTTAATTGCTGAAAGATGAATCATTGCTGACTCACTAATAAACTAACAAAGAAGTTGTGACATCATCAAGAGCATGGCCTGAGGGGCAGTTATCACTAAAAGCTCCTCGTTATCCAAAATGTTTCTTCTGACTGGTAGGAATGTCTGGGCCGACCCAGTCAGAGTCCTGACATGAATCGACGAAGAACCTGCGGAGGGAACTACAGATGAGGGCAAAGAGCATGTCCAACCTCAAACAATTAAAGCTCATCACCAAATATGACATTTTTAATGACAAGCATGCAAAAAGCTGATTAGCTATTAGAAGAAGGGTATGTTAATGTTAATAAAAATTTTTCTGGTGATTACTGAGGGCCGGGGTAAGTCATTCTCAACATACCATTTTAAAAGGTCCCCCCCCAAAACTGCAATTCCTTTTACATTGTTGAATTTGTTTTGGAGAGATGCCTTCCTCATTTCCAAGCAACTTCTTGATACAAGGGAAATCATTTGAAATCCAACTCCTCCGTTGGTATGAATAATTCATCCAGTCATTTATTGATTTATATAGTCCTTTGAAAAACAGCCAGGGTGCTTTACAAAGATCATAGAAAAAAACGAACCAAAAAACCCCCAAAGAGAATAAATGTACATTACATCTGTTGAACGCTGTCTATCATGGAGCTTAGATTCAAAGCAAAGCCTTCACTCACTATTGCACTTTATATTCCTTAGTTAAATGGCCCTCTCTACCCACTCACAGACTCTTACACTGGTATCCAACCTCCAGTTAATTCCATCATACTTGACATGTTACATTTCACACAAAAAACAATACCACAGCCTTCGATTTCAGGACTTTTTCATATTCAGTGTTCCTTCAGTGCGTATTGAGCTTTGCTAATTTTCTGGTCCCTCTATCTGAAACTTGCCACAGCAGGTCCTGAAGCTCCAGAATCTGCTCACTTCAAAACTTTATTAAAGGGATGTGAAAATTTGTCTGTAGGCTCTTGTATTTATCAGTGAAAACTCTTCTGTTGCCAATGTGTGTATCAATTTTTAAAAGTGTTAAGTAGATTATATTTCTGCCTTTAAGTTATTTTTTGTGATGTATGTAACAAGTCTCTGCTGTCAATGAGAGAATGAGTCTCAAGACTCAAGACTTCTTGATACAAGGAGTATCAAGAAGAAGAAGAAGAAGAAGTATCAAGACTTCTTCTTGATAGGATATTATAAAATATCCTTTTATAATATCCTTCATTAAAGGATATTTATAAATCCTTTATAAATAAATACAGGATTTATTTATTTGGATAAATAAAAGTTACAAATCTGGAATAAAATGGCACAGTGCTGATAAGGACATAAAGCGTTTGTGAATAAAAAGGTTTCACACTTTGATATGTATAAAGGCCCAGGTCAGTGAGTGAGAGCAGACCCAGAGGAATCTGGTTCTGGGGTGTGGTTGTGGCGATGGAGGAAACCTGTTGCAGCGATGTTCACCCCTATGTTTTATTTACCTTCTTTATTCATCTATGAAAATCGTTTTTTGAGTGGATACGATGTGCTCCATTTCCACTGAGGGAATCCTTTTAACTTTCTAGGAGCCTGGGGGGTTTTCTTCCCGCCTCATTTGCACTCCCTTTGACTTTTTCAGGAACCGCGGAGGCTTCTTCCTTCTCTAGGAAGGGAAAAGTGTTAGGGCCTTGGTGTTTCAACACCTCTTCCTGGGACAAGCGTGGGAGTCGGATTCCACTTGCTTTCATTCAGTTACATTATTCCAGAAAGTCTGGAGTAACAGCACTTAACTCTTAATCATATATACTAAAAAACAATCACAGAATAACACTCCACTGATATGATGTCACAGATTTTAACTGTGATCTTCTGTCACACACAGCAGATATCTGGGCCCACAGATCTCAACAGCACTCCTGCAGGAGAAGGACCCACTCAGTGTCAGGACACCTCATCTACATGTACAGCCTTGTTTTGGTCCCCACCAGGAAAATGCACACAAGAACCATCCAGCCAAGTTCAAAACGTTCCACAAAATAGACTTAGACTTAGACTGACTTTATTGTCATTTTGCATGCACAGGGTGTATACAGAACGAAATTTCGTTGCATACGGCTCAAAATGAGGCTCTGGTGGAATAAAGTTCCAGAACCTACAGTCAAAGTAGAACTTTTTCTAGTCCTGTGTTTCTAGAAGCAAAGCTGATAACGCCTTAAACACTCACAGCTCCATCTACAACACACACTCAGGTCTACTAAACCTCAGTGTCAGTCTGTTCCTCACTGACTAATGCACTTCTCATGACATAGCTGAATTGTCCAGCTCAACATCTGTTATTAAAACTTTTCATTTAAACAGCCTATTGTAATGTCCTGCTTTACTAAGCTGCACAAACCATTAGTTAGTTGAAGTATGCTTAAACATGTCACATTTTTATGCACTTCCTGTAAATTCTTCTTTTGCTGCCATTCCTGCTGTGCAGCATTACAATGCCCTCTACAGCAACACCTTGTGTTTAGCAAAGGTACTGCACTGTGGGGGATTTTTAGGTATAAAAAATTTCAAAACCTAAGTTGTGAAACCCAATGTTAAAATATGGGATAAGGCAACTGTCTGAAAAGAAATGAAGAGCAGTGGAGGCATGCAGAAACACACAGGCGGTGCAGGCAGGAGCACACACAGGAAGCACAAATGATCCTGACGTATGGAGTTGAGTCTTCCCTCTGTTTGTGCGGAATCAAGGCACACCTTAGAGCCAATCTTCAGCTGGGTGTTTGCAGCCACATGAAATTATTGCAACAGCAAAAAGAGACATGGGTGGCACTGGTGGAGGGTTAAAACAGCAGAAGAGACAAACAGAATGCTGTAGAGATTCTGTCATCCATATAGATTACAGGAATATAACACCACAAAGCTCATCTTTGGAGCAGAAGCTGAAAAGTTTACAGGACGCCCTGTGAGGTCATGATGCTGGTCGAATGATTTCTAACAAAAGCATCCTTTACAGGTGATATATAAAGGATTGTGCTGCTTCTGAAAGGAACATGCTTCAGTGAAAAAAACAGTTGTTTCTCTAATCTAAGGAAGTAACATTAGAAATATTGCTAATAAATTTTTTTCATAAAAAAAAAAATTATTTTGGAAAATCTCAAAATGCCCTTCAATGCAAAAATGCAGGCCTTCTGATGGCCAACCTGAAGCCAGAGTCAGTCCCTCACGCACTAACTCCGTTACACTTTGTTTTACATGTACATATTTTCATTTGTTTGGCAACATTAGATCTAATTGTACAGATTTAGTTGACTTTTATATATGTAATTCTGTCAAACATCTCTTAATATTTGTTGTACTGTCTTGTTTTGCCGGTACTGTGGGGGGTCACCCTGGACAATTTACCACTGCATCATCTAGCACATGCAATTAATGTTAAAGCCTTGAAAGTAAATAAATAATACACACACATGCAAAAGGCCTACACTTGCATATGAAAAATATGCAAACTGAACTTGCAGGGCTGTTGGGTGGGCAACGAAACAGCAACACCTCTTTGCCATGATTCAGCAGTATAAGTGTTACTTCAGACTCCTTGCCTTCACGTCAGTTCCACTATATTGTCAACACCAATACTTAAGTGGGCAAAAATATGGAAGAGCTCCAGATAAACATTGTATTCAGAAGACCCAGAAATATCAAGGGGAGTAGCACAGAATTTAGTAAGAACAAGATTTCAGAGAAAGTAACCAGCTGCTTGGTAGTCTGGCCGTTGCAGTCCTACTCATTTCTGCTAGATTCTCATCTCTCTTCACTACTCCGAATGGGGTTTCTCCCACTGAACTCAATATCCTCTGATAAAATTTCAATGTGGGCCAATCAGCAAACAGAAGGAGAAGTTGTGAAAGATTATGTCGATTTTCTGCTCTGTTTTAGAATTTCAATCTGCCTGCAGTTTTAGCAATGGCAGGAGAGGAAATGAAGGAAGCCGTTCAGTCCATGTTGACCACACTTCCAAATATATAATATTATATTAAAGAAAATGACTAACTGATGTTATTGATGATCAATTTTAAGTCAAAAAATTGTTAATATGCTTAAATTATTACTTGCATGTTAATCTTTGACAACATGTTTGTCATTCTATTATTTAGAATCTTTTGTATAAAACCTTTAATATGAGTGTTTTGAGTTAATATGGAGTTAGTTAATATCAGTGACCAGGGATTTTAATTAGCTGCATAACATGCTCACCAGTTTCTAATATGTTTAGCTTTAATGCAACTTCTCCTCTAACCTGTTTGAAAAGGCTGAATTTTACTGCAGTTACTAATACAGATTGTTCTCATGAGAGATAAACAAATGAATACCTATATTATTTCAACATAGCTACTATCTTAAAACTATTCTCCTTTCATAGCCTTCAAAGCTAATATTACCTTGCTTAATATGGATAAGAGACTTTGAGTTCTGTGAGCATTTTATTTTCGGGTTTTAGTACACTTTGAGGAAGGTTAAACTACACCACAGCTATTTAAACCTGGAAGTACCGCACTTTTAAACCAAACTAGCATATATGTTTTATATAATCCCTTTGTTGAAAAGAGGGAAAAAAAGACACTGCCAATTTCAGATTAGGTCACGCAAAGTCCAAAGAATCTAAAGGCACATGCAGGCTTACACTTTTATGATGGTGTTATTTTGTCCTTAATGAGCTTAAGAAGCCAAGACCCATTATTCCTAAGCACATGTGGGCTGACTTCACATCTCCAGCTGTATGAATACATAGTAGTGGAAAAAAACAAACACATGCTGTCCAATCAGACGGCCAAAGCATGTTCAAACTAAAATTAAAGTTTACAGCAATGTCAAAAATACAACTAATGCAGACGATACCAAGATAATGTTGCTCTTGCATGAAGCATACTGGGAGGGAATCAGGCTCCCACCAGGCACCTTATTAATAAAGACTTATTCTCTACAGAAACATGGTTTATACTTAGAAAACATAATGGTGTATTCATAAACCAATTTAATTTTGGACATCCTGATCAACTTGACATGAGGGAATAACCTTTGACATTTCATTAGAACCCATGATATCTATGAAAATCTATCATAACAGAAATATTTTATGATTTTATTTACTCCTCTATTTTAGTTTCTATGAAACCTACATAAAATATCCACAAACTATGTTGATTCATAAGTTCCCTATCAGGCAAATGCAGCAAAAAACACTCAGTAAAATGATGAATAAAAAAACTTACTAGATGTGGAATATTTCTGTTTATTGGAGGAGAAACTAGGAACTAAAATGCTATAGTGCAGATAGTAGCATTAATAAGTAGCTAATTTTCTGGGCTTGGTCAGATGTTTTCTAGTACATGGAAGCACTTTCTCCATAATGTTGATTTCTATATGATTGTAAGTAGTTAAATACAGCTGCCTGTGCATGTCACTCTTTATAGCTACTTTGAGAATTTATCCTCTAAGTTCTCGGTCTAAACATGAAATAAATTACATTTTAGCTTAGTTTAAACCATATACGTTTGTTTTTTTAACAACTATGTAATATTCAGGCTGTAGCTAATCAACTTTGCATGTGGCTAATTGAAAATGCTGACTATTAGCCATAATGGATAATAGCTTTTGAACCTAGTAAAGAAACCCTGCTAAAGCAAAGGTATTTTTGGACAGTTTTAATATCCACTCATGTAATGGCATACATGTGAATGTATAAACAGGGCTTTTCAACCAGTCCTCAAAGGCCAGCATCCTGTAACTTTTAGATGTGTCCCTGATCCAACACACCAGAATCAAATGACTGATCATCTCCTTGGTATGCAGTCAGGTTCTCCACAGTCCTGCTGATTAGCTGATTATTTTACTCAAGTGTGTTGAAGCAGACACACATCTGACAGTTGCCGGAGTTAAAGACCCCTGGACTATAAACTGTTTGTCATTGCTCTGTTATGTGGATGAGACCCATTAAATTTAGAATGAAAACCCTTGGTGATGACACGTAACACAAGATGGCACTTATTTCGCAAACTTTAAGCAAATACTAAATCAGTGTGTTAAACCTGAATCTACCTCAAGAATCAGCAGTTTGGAGGATGATGTTGTCAACAACATGAAGTTTCTTTCTGTATGACTCAATCTGTTCCTTACACAATTAGAATCAGAATTTAGGCCCACTCTCACTCAATGTTGTAACAGTTTATTGACATTTGCAGCAGTTTTGACTTTTGCACAGCCTGACTATAGTTTGGACTTTGGTAAGTGAAAATATCTTGATTCTATTCCTTCTTAGTGTAGACTGTGTGCGTTATTATTATGATCATGGTCCTGTAAACCTAACCTCAGCTACATTTCCGACTAATGGTCTCCATTATAAGTGTTTGTAGTTGATTCAGCTTAGTTGTAGAACAAGCTCATGTCATTTACCCTCTGTCAGCAGAATGCCTGTTGGCTTCTTTTTTTCTTAAATCGATTACAGCATAACACCTTAGCTACTGTCAGGTAAACATTGTTCTATTTGTTAATAGCTCAGTAGGTTACCAGTTTCAACCAGATTTCAGCTTGACCATCTTGACCATAACCGATTAGTTTTACTTTCCTTTGGGTTGTGAACAGACCACAGCTGAGACATAATTAATACCTGCCGTGTACTCATTTTATGTCAAAGTAGTAGTTGTCCCAGCAACCACATTTCCATTGGCTTTAAAATTGTGCAATTTGTAATTATGAAAATTAATTTGCTTAATAAAAACATACCAATTTGAAAAAACTTTTTATTGAAAACTTTTTTCAATAAAAGGTGGTTGTTTGGCCATACCAAAATTAGTGTATTTCACTAAACAGAAATGGAAACACTTTTTTTGCATCACGAGTCATGTGATCAACTACCAATGACAAAAAATACAAGGAAGTCACATTTGTCGCCGCCATGTTTTTTAGTAACTTATCACATGAACGATCTTATTCACGGGTGATTTTAATTACATTTACTATTTAAAGGAAATAATTTCAAAATTGTGCTTTTCGACATTTGTAATGGAAACACAACTACTGTACCATCTATAATGTGTTTATAAAAAAATAGGGAGTTAAACACCTTTCATTCATTTGGCTCAAAAAATAAGGAACACAAACCCTCCTGTAAAATCCTATATTAGATAAATCATACAGGAGAAAGTTTGCACACTTTTGCTGTTATTTTCAACAATGAAATGTATATATTTTTAGAGTTGCAAAATGTATGGTTGACCATTATAAAATAAGGAGACAAAAGGAGTCAGATGATAGACTTTGTCATTATTAATGTCACTGACAAAGGGTGAGTAATTTGGCAACTTTGTAAAACAACTTTTAGCATGATCTCTAACTTTATCTGGAACGGAATCCTGCATGTTTTAGTTCTCTCCCTGGTTTAACGCACCTGGATCAAATGATGGCTCGTTACAAGAACATTGACATGCTGAAAAGGTTGTTGGTACCACCAGGGAGAGAACTAAAATGTGCAGGATGCCGGCCCTCCAGGACCGACTTTGGGCACCACTGTCCCAGAGGCATAAAGGTTTCTGTATTCTACCAGTTCACAGCTTGTTTTACCAAGGCAAAACAAGTTTGATCTCATCTTTTGTCACACATCTGACATCTTGAATATCGAACTGAAACATAACAGCGAGATTTTTAGCATTCAGTAAGTTATGATGCCATGCCGTTGTTGCTGGTTCATGTTAGCAGTTGCTTGTGACAGCTGCAGAGTACAATATGTACTGGCAGCCAAACATCACACCACATGCAACAGTTTGTCAAGACTACAGCCTCCTTGTCACTAACTCCGATTGCCATATTGCATCATCACACATACAGTAGCTCAGTTTACAGCTGCAGAAGTCTGTGTTTGAAGGCGTTTCAATTGTAGATGCTTCAAATTAAATTCTTCCAAGTGTGACCAACAAACGACAACAAAGCCAACAGCAACAGGTGTGACTGTAGGATAATATTGACATTTTATTGATGTAATCAGATTATTGATCAGCAAACTGATTTGATGTATCTTCCGATCTATATTGTGTATAAGAAATAGGTAGATCTGTCACAAAAACAGATTTTGTTGGACAATAAATTGCCCCTGTAGTTATTGCAATAAACGATAGCATAGTTAAGTTCAGACATTAAAGGCATAACTGAATTGAATTTATTTAAATGGGACAGTTCATATTAATGAACGCACAATATTGTATATATATATATATATATATATATATATATATCAGATTTAGCAGAATTTCTGTAATTTTCCATCTACAACAAACAATACAAAACAATAATACAACTTCATCAATAAAAATAGGAAATACACTAAAAATAAATAAAAATCATATATATAAAAAGACCTATTTTAAGGGACCTACATCTAGTGATATTGTCTTTTAAAATGTTCACAAAAATATATCTGACCTAAAAATAGTAACTAAAATATAATAATAATACATTTTATTTGTAACGCACCTTACATTTCAAAGAAATCTCAAAGTGCTACAGAGACGAAAATAGATGATAAAACTTACAATAATACATCTCACACCAAATAGTAACAAATTAAAACTTACAATTTACAAATACAAATATGAACATAATGTAAGATTTCCTTCTCAAAGATTAATACGATTTATAATAAAATTTTGTAAAGGACATTTAATACTGGAAATGGACAACATTTTAAATATCCAATATAGAACAAAGCAACAATAAATACATAAATAAAAACCACACACAATCAAAATAAATAACTTGGATTATGAAGTCTGTAATTAAAATTGATCTTCAAAAAATATTCATCGGAATGGAAATTATTGAGTTAATCTTAATTTATTGTGCGATTAATTGGTTAATTGCTTATCGTGACAAGTTTATAAATATGCTTGTTTGACACCAGCCTGTAGACTACAGTTCAAGTCCTCAAATAGTCAGCCATCCACTGATCAATAAAGCATGTAGTTTGGGGCTCATCAAATAAGACAACGAATACACAACAGCTGCAAGACAACAACCAAATTGTAAGATCTACTCTTAATCAATGTTACAGGAAAATCTCAACACACGACTCACAGAAACATTATATTTAGGAGCATTTATTTCCTTTCTTATTAATAGTGGAGTATTAGATTCTACATGGAAGGCTGCTAAAAATTTGCATGTGTTCAGAGTAACAGACTTAACAGTATTATTACACAGAGAGCCAGGTTCGAAAAGAGATTGTGTGCTTTATGAAAAAAAAAATGGAATGATGAATGTCCTCTGAAGCTGACACAAAGTCAAAGCAATATTTTCAGAAGAGTCTAAATAAGTTTGGTTATTGCTAAGCCAACTGTCATAGGTAACTGTTCTGTTTTTTGCTGTTTCCCTGAGAAAACAGATTATTTCTCAAAATGAAAGAGCTATTGATCCCATTTCCCCATCATGGAACATGGCATCTTTAGAACCCCACTGTCAAATCCAAACATTTTAAAGCTGAGTTCAAGTCAGAAGTGTAATTCTGTCTCATTTAGTGAAATACCTTTAAAATCAACATCATACCACCATTCTGGATTCCCTTAACTGTAAAGGAGAGGCTCCAGTATCAGTATGCTGCTATGGAAGACTCACCTTCCTTTGAGATTTAATGCCACCAATTATCCATCCACCTGACACCTGCAGTGAGTGAGCAGCTGATTGGAGCCATTCAGAGCCTCAGTGAGTGACTTACTCCTATAGAAGGAGTGGGAGCCAATGCTGGGAGAGTAAAGACGAGCCGGGAAAGATACCAAATATTACAAGTTTGGTTTTGCTTTCATGTCTGACAGCATGACTGTCAGACTGTTTAGTTATTAAATTTAATTTGACGGTACTAGGCCAGTCATTAGCTGCTCTCACGTATAGTAGAGGATAGATTGTGGCCAACTCATTGTTTATTAAGAGAAGAATTTACACAGTTAAACTACATCAGGAAGGTATTTTAAAATGGAATGAAAATAAGCTTAACACAAATTTAATCCTATTTTTTTATATTTGGGAAAAATGTCATCTCAAGCTCTGATTTATTTAGTATCTAGTCAGTACACTTTAATCATATTGACAAATTTAAAGTCAGTTACATCAATTCTAGTAGATTCTTGTTATCAAACAATGCAGTCAAGTTCACTGTATTATTCAAATTGTTTAAGAAGTTTTTTGTCTTTTTTTATCTAAGGCAGCGTTTCTCAACAGTGGCGTTCAGAGGGCGGCAGGGGGCGCTGGCGGAAAGTTTTACAAAAGGGGCGTGCTGAGACTCCTATGGGGGGCGTTTGCTCCAAGGTAAGTTTTACACCTTATATGCCAACAATACCAGTTTAGACTTTGAGCAACTTGCTAAAACTGTATTGTGTAACATTAAAATATGCTTGGCTGAAACTGTATCATAGAGCAGCTCTGCAGTCCTGCTAATGGTAGCTTCACCACATCAGTTCAGCGTTACACGAGCTGATGACGGTGCTGTGATTCACTTGTCTGGTGTTCAAATATTTTGTTTTATTGAGGATTGTTGTACATACGTTTTGGCAGTGCTGTGATCATGTCAAAGCAGCAACTTATATAAAAAGTGTTTTATTATCCATCTGGATGCTGCCCGCTTCCATGGAAGGATGACAAAACATCGCTCTTTTTTAATTAGTAAAATCACGATACACTCACTGTGCATCCCTCAGAAAAATGAATCAATTTAAATAAAGAAATCCCTCCATGGGTGATTCCACGATAGAGAGCATTTATTTTATACATTTAACATCGGTGCTGAAAATGATCCGGTATGAAAGGGTAGGACCACAGCATTTTGAATTTAAATCATCAAAATACCAGGATTTTCCCCGTTGTTTTAAAAGGTTCCGCACCGTAGGAGGTAAAAAAATAAATAAAAAATAAAAAATAAAAAACGACACACACATTGCGCAAAACTCTGAAACAGGAGAACCGAAACGTAGAATGGAGCAGCAACAAGATCAGAGAATCAAGTGAATCAAGATCAGAGAATCCGCCGGTTAACAATGAAAAATCACTATGAGAGGCAAATCAGGTGAAACACATGATGATTGGGCGGCGGAGGCGCAGCAGGTGATGAGTGAAGATTACTGGTGGTGAGCGACTGAGCATCAATACAAACGATAAAATAAAACTAGCAACAGGAAAGAAACTAAAGAGGACCACAATAAACCAAGAGAGGATAAAACTAATCAAAGAAAACTAAATGGACATGAATGAAGAACAAAATGCAAGAATAAACTAAGAAACTGAAGTAAATGCAGAGGAATAAACTGGTATGGCAAGACCTTTTGAGCAATAATTAATACAGAGTGTGGCAACAACAGACAGACATTGTTTTCAGATAAAAGGTAAAATAATATTGTTGAAGTGCCATGAGTTTGTTGAGACAACATCTAGTACTAAGAAGAAAATTGTCTTACACACCATAAAAGTAAGAAACTTATCACTTATTTATATTTTTAATTAGTTTTGATATATTTATTTCTTCAATATTAGTTTTCATGTCAGTGTTAATGTCACGAGGCTGTTCAGTGACTCCATGACATTTTCAATCTGACTCATTAGGATCTGATTAAGAACCAGCCTTGTTCTTTGTAATTTCTGTCCAGTAAAACTATTAGTCTATAAATCAATAGACGGGTCTATATAAAAATATAATCCATGTTTCTGTCCCATATTTGTATGGCAAAAAGCATCTGGAACTTTTACTTTTCCAATGAAAGCTCTGGTTTGCAAAGTAAATGCCATGTGGGTGAAAGTTTATGAATGATACTCTGATGTCCCATTCACCTGAAGGCAGCACAAAGCTGCACCACCAGAAATTCACAAAAACAATGAAGAGAAGATGATTGATATAGTTGGAGTTCTACCCATGTTTTAATGTTGAAGAGCACTTTCGTTTTGCAAATAGATCAAAGTTTAAACTTGTATTGTTGTACATCTTTCATCTGGTCATTTTGTGCAAGATTTAGCAACTAACATCAGAAAATGGCACAGAACAAGAATATTTTTTTCCACTCTGATTGGCTACTGTTTGGCCTACCGATTTTAAGTTGAATGTTCATTGCATTGTCATAGACGCCTGTAAAAATTATTTCTATTCCTGTGGCTTTTTTGTTCTCTGGGAAATTATTTTTGATGATAAATGCAGAAACAACCATAAAAATCAAAACATCAACAACAGTGATAGTAATATTAAAACAATAATATTAAGTGCAAAGTATCCTATAAATTCTATGATGGGGCGGTAAGGGACCTGGATAATGGACAGGGGGGCGCTGGCCCAAAAAAGGTTGAGAAACACTGATCTAAGGGAACCCAGTAGACTCCATTGAGTCATTGATTTGCACTGTCCACTACTCCTGGACTCCATGTCGCAACAACAAACAGTTGCTTGTATTGTACACTGAGCTATCATTTATCTGGAGCATGCATACAGCAACTGTGGAGAGGAAAACTCCCCTTTAACAGGTAGAAACCTCCAGTATAAATTCAATCATCAGTTACATGCTGTGGGTGGTCAACTGTTTGAGGATTTTGGAGGTATTTCATCCTTCCATTGTACTTAAGGTTCATGTTGCACAAGATGCAATTGGCTGTAATATATTTAGCCTCATACTTCGAAGCGATTCTGCTGTGAGGTCAAATAAAAATATGAAGTTTACACAATACGTCATCATGCAAATATGCCTCGCGTTATTGGAACCACCAAGCAAAATTGTTAGGCAAGGAGAGTAAGCATTCCTAATAATTGAACTACTGAGCACTGATTCTCCACTTTCTTGGGCAAAATATACTTGTATTGGTATTTGTTTTAAAAATACCAAATGTCTGAGGGAGTCTTTCTCAAACTGTGCTCCCAGGACCACTGATGGTCCGCGAGAGCCCTGTACTAGTCCGCAAGATACTGCATGTAAACAACCATTTATTTGCTGTGACATGAGCTCAAAGTGTGATTCATACATAAAAATGAAAATGAATAAGTGACTTAAAACCGGGTCACACAAAAGAAAAGTTAAAGATAAGAAAACAATGGGATCACTTATGATTGGAGAAAGCCATGTCATACCTGCTGAGGGTTTTGATGTGTTGTTCATGAGCAAATTGATTATTTTGAACGACTCTATGCTGTGAACAGGTTTCAGTTCATGAGAACTGTTTATGCTTATAATGCTCGGCTCACACGTCAACAGCTATTGTTATTTTTATTTATTTAAAAATGATTTAATGGCTGAATATACAATAGATGAATACAATCAATAGCAGTGAGTGCATATTTTTTACTTTAACAGCACAGAAGAGGATTTATGTTTCTGCCAAAGCAATTTAAGTCTGTTTTTCCCTTATTGCGCTTCTAAATTACAAATAGCCTTAAAATGTTATTAATATACAACAGCTGTAGTAAAGAATGTCTCTTTTTGATTTCCATAGATTTGTTTGACATCAATTGAAAGCCTAGAATCGATACTTTCAGAACCTGTAAATAACTCAAAACGCCACAAGTTGATGTGTTGATGGTTTTGTTGTGGCCAGTCACATTTACAGAACAGCTTTCTCATTAGGATGACCAAAGAAGACAATAAGTGAGTTAAGAGACTAATATTTTAGGCTATATATAATAAGATGTTGTATTATTGCAATTTCGAGTTAGGTGGTCCATGAGTTTTTGTTAAACGTGGTCCTCAGCCTGAAAAAGTTTGAGCAACACTGGTTTAAGAAAAGCATAGTTTTTGCTTAAGACATTTCATGTCATATTTGCACAAAGAACTTCAGTAACGGAGCAAATATTTTACAAGTGGATATTGCTTATTTTATAAAAGGATAATAAAATCTCTCTAGCTCCTATTTACAAATTGGAAGTTATTAATCAGCATATGGAAATGCAACATTAACAAGAGCTTTGTATTAATCAGTTGATCAATTAGGTCATTTAATTTCCTTGGGATTAACAAAGCACTTTTGAATTGCAGTGTGATGTATATTTTACCTTCATCGTATCCTTTTAGCTCCATCAAAGCCATTCTCATTGAACACTCATAATTACTGCTTTACCCCTATGAAGAGCTTAGGCTTGCTGCTGCATGTAAAACTGGCAGCTGCAGTGGCAGAGGGAGAGACTTTTAAGGGGGAACAACTGAAATGTCATTTTTTCCAGCTATTTGCTCCGGTGCCACAAAGCGCTCAGCTGCACAAGGATATGCTGGAGACTGCAGACACAATTACTGCTCTGTGAGCCAGTGGCTGTCCAGACCAGCCACTACAAACACGAGCAACAAAGCAGGACTGAGACCTTAAATACTTTCAGCTGACAACTGGTGCTGCCTTCAGGAGCTCCCAGGGTGCCCGCTGTAAAAGAGACTCCCATTTTCTGCTGCTGTGAGCCATCCTTATATTACTGGGTAGACTGGAGTTGGTTGTCACATTGTTACTGCCACATTATAAAATTCTGATTTCACACAACTAACCTGACATTCCATTCCACATCCATTTTGCAGTGCTTTAAAAAGCGGAGGTACATTCTCATTTCCATTAGCCAACTTATTGTTCATCAATGTTCACAGAATATAAAACATCTAAAGAGGATGCATTAGGTTTGAGTTGATGTAGCAAACTAAACCTATGTAGTAGTTTTGACAGGTTTGCTGTCAACTGTGTGAACATTACAGAAACAGTTTATAAACAGAGTCCTGGAATAAGCAATCTGTTCCCAGTTGGGTTTAGGAAATCGATACCTGCTCAAGTGCAGGATTGATACAGTGATATATATATATGTTTATTCAACTTTTAAGCAAAGATAGCACCTTATTTTCTACAAAGTGCTGTGTGTGAAGAAGTCACATAGCTTAGTCTGCAGCAGTACATGTGTGTGTTTGTGCTGTGTGTGACAGCTGTGTTTGGTTCTTGTCATTGGTCTGAGCTGTAGTTTCAAAATAATCATTTAGTAAGGACTCAGCTTCATTGACAATTTTCAAAGGCCAAATACTGTAGTTCTACAGTTTGAGACTCTGTACGGTTTCATGTTAGCAACACCAGGATAAAGCTGCTAAATTTATAATAAATAAATAAAAATTAAACCTGAAAAGAACTGAAATCCTACCCACTGTTTTCCGTATGGCAATGGTGGACAACTCCAGGCCTCGAGGGCTGGTGTCCTGCAACGTTTAGATGCATCTCTACTTCAACACACCTGAGTCAAATAATGAAGTCATTAGCAGGACTCTAGAGAACTTGACTGCACTTAGGAGGTGATTCAGCTATTTCAATGAAGTGTGTTGGACCAAGGAGACACCTAAGAGCCGCAGGACACCGGCCCTTGAGGACCAGGATTGCCCACCCCTGCTCTAGGGACCTTGTCGTTTTTTTATTAAGAGTTTGGGGGGAGGGGTATTTTTAGGGGTGCACAGATTGAACATTAAAACTGACTACTACACATACTAAAACTAACATGCTAATAAACTCACTAACCCTAAACTCCTAACTTACCAGTTAAATGAAAAATTAAGATGACATCTCAAAATGGGTGTTCTTTTCATTCTTTAAAATAATTATAGCAAAAGTAATTAATAGACTGGGCTTTTAATATTTTATTAAAACTAACACAGAAAAAATAACATTGCAAAAGTTAACATTGGCAAAACTGATTTCTGAGTGCAAGTAAATGCATCACTCAGCTCCTCCCTCAAGTATTTGACTAATGTTGGGCCCATCAAATGGCAGAAGCATTTAATCACTCATGGGTATGTAATTAAACAGCGGTTTTGTATACATAAGTGCTGTTTAATTACATACATGATAGAACATACCAAGTAATTCCAGTGACAATATCTACTATGTTACTGTATGTTCACTTAACCTCCAGACAACATAGCAGACTCAGTAGATAGAAAATAGCAGGAACTTGTTTACAAACCAGAAACAGACACACAAGACTCCTGGTGCGTTTTCGGTTGAAACGTGCTTGTTCTTCATTTGGTGAAATAACTAGAGGTGGGTTGGACAACCAGAAATTGTGCTCAATTGAGAGGAGCATTTCTTCAAAATAACATTAACCAAGTAGAATTGAAAAGTATGGTGCTGTAAAAATGACAGCACCAAAAGTACAACTCCCCCCTAAAATGTTACTCAAATAAATGTAACTGAGAAAATGTAATATGTTACTGCACCTTTCTGTGTTCCACACTAGTAATTCTACCATACTAGTAATTAATCCAAGCATTAGCAACATACTAATGCTTTTTAATGACAAGCTCTGAAGTTATGTTTGGAGTTTCTGTAAAAATTACTTTTCTTGTAAATGTTTAATTAATTATGCTTCGTTTCTGAGACATAAATACATTTTAAAAATACAAAAAATCTATTACTAACTACAACTAATTTCATAAAAAAACTAAATAAACTTGCATTAATCTCAAACTACAAAATAAAATGTAAGCAAAGATTTGTAATGTATAAAACATGTAAGTAGCCACCTTCAACATGACAAAATGAAAATAACATTTAGTCATTATTTTTATTATTATCTATGCAAATAAAATAGTCTATTAAAAATCTTGTCAAAACATAATCTGATTAAACTAGAAATAATTGTACAATCTGCCTGTGTTCAGTCATGAGCACAACTTCAAAGGTTACACATTGATATGAAGTACCAGGGTTTCCCCTACCATTCTTCTGAGGTGCCGGGGGAGCAACCAGGGTTAAATGTGCCAAAGTTTGTTTTTGTGGCAGCAGTTTGCTCTCCTGCAAGTATCATCAGGAGTAACTGTGATTTCTGTTAATAAAAGAAAATTAAAACTCAAAATACCTCCCAAGTGAAATTAAATCAGGGGTACACTGATTGTAGTTTTCTGACCTTTCACCAATATTTAAAAAACATGATTTTGGCCGTTCTGTATTAAATATAGCAAAAAAGATGCAAAATTAGCAACAGTAGGCTCACTATTGTCCAATCCAGCCCTCTCTTTGAGACTTGTGTTGGTAGAAAGATCTGTGGATAAGATCATTTTCACATGTAAGTATTGACCGATTGTCGATCACCCAAAATTAAAGAAACTGTGGCTGATAAAGCTTTTAGAAAAAAGAGAAATCCACACATCAGTTGAAGGTAATACTTGGCTAATTTTACCAAACTGAACACAGGTCTGGGCGATAAAACAATAATGACAGCTATTGCGATAAACACGTGATCAATGTCAATAGAAAATACATCTGATACAATCTTGATAATGTCACTGGACTTTGATCCAAAAACCACATGGCATTCTGGGGGATGTAGGCAGAAGAAAGGCTCTAGGCCAGGGGTCTCAAACTCCAGTCCTCGAGGGCCGCAGTCCTGCAACTTTTAGATGTGCCTCTGCTGCACCACACCTGAATAGAATAATTAGGTCATTAAGGCTCTGGAAAACTGATCTATACAAGGAGGAGGTAATTAAGTCATTTCATTCCGGTGTTTTGTACCTGTGGTACATCTAAAAACTGCAGGACTGCGGCCCTCGAGGCCTGGAGTTTGAGACCCCTGCTCTAGCCACTGAACCTCTAAGGTTACGTTCACACTGCAACCTGAAGAGACCCAAATCTGATTTTTTTCTCTTGTCTGTATCTGATCTTTTCATGACAGTGTGAACAACACAGATCGGATTTTTACAAATGTGACTTCACTCTCACTTGGTATGTGTTCCTGAGTCCACTTCCTATGTGATCTTTTCAAATGTGACCTGTGTCAGTATGGCCAGGTTGCATTCATCCAGCCTTTATGTCACTGATACTCAACAAACGTCTCTGTTCTGCATCCTGACACACGGAAGCAGGAAGAAAAACAGCAACCATGGATTAAGTTGTCAATGTGCTGGCTCCAGTTGGACAACAACTTTAAAATAGCAAAACATGCTTACATCCCCAAACACACAAAAAAATCGGAATTGAGCATTAAGGCCTGCAGTGTGAGCGTAGCCTAAGAAAGGTTTGTGAGGTCATCTGACTCGTGCAATCAGTGGTTAGCTAGCAAACATTGGTTGCTAGCTAACCACTGATTGCTAGCATGGTGCACATAGATGTGCACCATGCGCAGCAGTAGTTTCATGTTGCCTCCAATGTACTCTTCACTCCTTAGCAGTCTGCGTGTACTTGAAGCAGATTCAATGCAGACGTCTGTTAAGACACATCCCTGCAAAGGTATATTTTCAGAACCGCACACAGATACTCAGTGACGTACTGACTTGCATAGGAAAATGCCGTGCAAAAAACCGCAATCACATCGAACTGTTCACTATGCAACACTAAGCTGATAATGTTGAGAGCCAGGGCGGCCAGACACAAGGACGTGCAGCTACACTGCTGCTCTCTCTGTGCAGCACTGACACCAGGCTGCCTGGTGGAGAAGAAACGGGGCTAGGCGCCCAACTAGCTCATCATGTGGGAGCAGTTTCAAGTTTCGCCACCATGGCTCATAACTACTTAAAATAAAAAAGAACAGGGTGGAGTGGAAGGAAATGAGTACAACAGCGTAAGAGAAATTTTGTATAAAACAGGAAAGGTTACATCACCAGTTTGGCAGTATTTGGATATTTAAAGCAAGAAAATAATCTATAATTATTGATAGCCACTGATATGAAATTTTTATTTTCAGCCATATCATTCAGCTTTATTATATCCATAGAATACAAAGTTGTTAGCAGACGATAAACATACCTTTTGTTAATTTTGTTTCTGTTTTCTCTGTGTTAGTAAAGATGGTCGAGGCTGTCCACATTTACCTCACAGTTGGGGGCGCTAAGTCCACCAAAAGTGCAGTAGACTTCTGGACTTAGCAACAAACGAATAGAAGACCAGATCTTATGGCTGTTTGGATATTTTTCCTGCAGGCTCATGATCAGTCAATCAAGCAGAGTGACATAAACACCCACCCTCTCCAACTTCTCCACCCCCCCCCCATGTAACCATATAGTAGTATGGAAGCTATGAATTTGTAGACAGTGAATATATTTATAGTATAACATTGCATGTCAATGATATGAGCATTTTCAGTTTGAACAATTTTATATTGCCAAACTCAGGTCTGTCTGGCTACCTGTTAGCCTAAGACTGCTTTTCTACAAATGCCAGTGACATTACACCTTTCCAATACAGACAAGGGACGTATTATTGATAATAACTTCATAGTGTTTGCCTTCCAAAAGTTCCAACTATCTCTTTAATAGAGAAATGGTTCTTGAAGGAGAGCCACTAATGAACTGAAGTAAAAAATTTGACCACCAAAGCTACCCTACATAATTATTTTGACTATTTGATCATTTGCCTATTTGCCTTTCCTAGTAAAAAACAGTAAAAATAAATAAAAAAAATAAAAAAATAAATAAATTCTGACCGACCTGAATGCATCACTTCGTGCTCACATGGCCACATGTTACCCATCACACAACAAGTAATAAACGAGTGACCGTAAAGTGGCGTTAAACAAACGTCACACCTGAGAGGCAGGTCGTTCAAACACCTCAGTGATTTGGTGGTAACACAGTGACTGCAGCGTCATGGTCAACCTTTAAAGTCACTAATGCGCTGGGAGCGGGGTTTGCTTATTCCTGCACACCAGATGTTAATGGAGGGCTCCAGTGAAGTTCAAGTGCCAAAAAGCGAAAGCTGCTGCTGAACGCGGAAATACGCACAATATCTAACAGCAACACGATTATAAGTGAGTGAGGACATGCTGGAAGTGTTAGAGTATGAACTAGCGGATTTGCAAAGTGAACGTTTACGGGCCCAAACCCCCAACTCTATCAAGTATGAAGGAAAAAAGCTAATCCGGTTCGTTCCCCTATGGAACTCCGTGTTAAATCCATATATTTTTAACTCTCTTTCTTTAATAGACATGTAGCGAGTTTTACAAACAACTTTGGTTAAAATAAAGAATGTTTACGACAACTATATAATTCGGCGTCCTTAAAACAAGATAAAGCTTGCAAAAACGTACTATTTTTTACAAAATCTCCCTTAACTCTAGGTAAAACACAGGGATAACAACTTGCCATCTTAGCAGCGTTAACATACATTAATGTTGAAATAATCCTCCTATAACGTGCAATTTAAAAATAATTTCTACCCCGAGCTGTCACAGAGGATGAATGGCTGCTTATAAGAAAATAAACATACGTATACAGACGTGCACTTTTTAGTACAAGCAAGATAGGGTTAAATTTCAGACATTTTGAATGTAATTCCACCGGACATAAAGATGTTTAACCTTACTGAAAGCATTTAGCCTAGAAAAAAAAACATTCAGTCCATGTGGCTGGTATATATATTTAAAATGTCCCTTTCAAAAGAAGCTGTCATTGGCTAAATAGTCATAAAAAGCCCCACTCCCCCTTAAAAAGCGAAACGTACCGCATATGCACCACGAAGCTTGTATCCAGAAACGAATCGGTGTCCTACTGGCCGTGCATTCCACCTCAGCTGGATCCAGTGTTGCTCTCCGTGGGCCAAGCTTAACGGGACACAGCGCCAGGCTCTAACCTGAAATGACCCGTGCCAGTGCAAACCAGGCGAGGGGCTACACCCGCGCGCGTGTGCCTGCGCGCTGCGGAACGCGTGCGCGACTACCACGGTCCGTGACGGCCGAGAACTTGAACATGGAGCCGAAAACAAGTCATGAAGAAATTACAAAAAGAGGAAGAAAAACACGACGAGACAGCACTAAGACTGAACGTTGTAGCACAAGAAGTTGGCGCTGCGGGGAATCCGAGAGCTGGTTCAAGGGCAGGAACAAAGCCTCGCCCTAATTACAAACTCCAAAGTACTTTCTTTTTTTCTTTTTTTAAGGGTTTTTTTAATGTCTGTTTTTCTCTATAACGGTTGATAGCAGTAAGACTATTTGACTGGTTACATCCGGGTTAGGGTCTTATAAAATAAAAATTATGTCAAAGACCAACAATAGTTGGTCTTTGACCTACATGGTTCTGACTTGTTTACAGATTTCTGTTGAATATGCTTTTTTCTTTCAAATTGTTTTAAGGATTATTATTACACCAATAGAAGACAAGAAAATTAAAAAAGTGTTCAAATTATTTTATTGACAAAGAAAAAAGAGATCCGAACTTGGATGCGACAATTTAATATGAAATAGTAACTACCCCCTAATCCTAATAACTGGTTGTTCCACCCTGGGCAGCAACAACTGCCATCAAGTCTTTATAACTGGTAATAAGTATTTCCCATTACTGTGGAGAAATTTAGTAGTAATAATCTTAATTCAGATACATTGAAAGACAAATCATTTTGTAGTCCCTTCTCCACAGGCTTGGCTTTAACCAAATCTGCCACAGTCAGCCCTGGTCAGATTTGTAGATCCTGCTCAATTCTAACTTCCTCTTCCATGTTTTAACCATTCCAGGTGCAGTACAAGCCAGACCAAGCTGATTACGAGTACCAATCTCCCTGACACTGATTTGCTGTAGCCCCTACAGCAGAGAGAAAGAAGACTGTAGATGTTAGATTATATGGTAGTTCACACATGTCGAAGCAAAACCTTCGTAGAAAGGTTGCAAGTTGTTCAAAGTGGTTCTGCAAAGCTTCTGTCAAAACCCCACATCCCAAATCTTAACACGTGGCTCCAAAAGTGATGCAATTGCAGTTTATTTATTTTCAATTTATGTTAGAGAAATTTAAGATTCTTTTCTCGACCTGGAGAACTCTTCTTGGACATGCACCACACTCTATCAAATGTGTGTTATAATAACAATGATAATACATCTAATTTGTATTGCACCTTTCAAAACAGAATTGCAAAGTCCTTTACATTACATAGCAAAATCAAAACACACAAAATACACAAAATAAACATGCAGAGAATCAACGTTAATCAATCAAGAATCAAAAGTTAAAAGCCAACCTATATCTGAGTTTTTAAGATAGATGTAAAATAGGACATTGAAGGGCTAGTCTAATTCTAAGTGGCAGGGCATTCCATAGAAGAGACGATCTGACCATAAAAACTCGATAACCCTTAGTCGATTACCTCTCTCGGCACAGAAAGTGCCTAGAGGGGTCAGATGACTTAAGAGGTTGGTGATGAGGAGGTTGTTGAAAGGAGTGAGCAGCTCAGAAATATAAGATGGAGCAAAAATCACGAATTGATTTAAAATCTTAAAATCAGCTCTGAACATCACAGGTAACCAGTACAAAAAGGCAAGAGTTGAAGTACCTCATTCTCATGTGACATCACACTTCCAGGAACTTTGGAACTAACAGCCATCTTGGCAGTCAGCCGTTTTCTTTTTCTTGGTCTTGAAACCATCAATCGTCTGTGCTTTACGCTGCACTTGCCTCCTAAGCAGGCATGAATCACTTCCGGTTCAGATGTGTAGGAACTATGTATGGGTTCTAGTGAGGACTATAGCTGCTGTGTTCTGTCCTAATTAGAGACAACTGAGGGCTTTTGAGGCAGACCAGTAAATAGAGAATTTGTAGTAATCAAAATGACATGAGATAAAAGAATGATACAGGGTTTGAGCATCAGAGATAATCGATCTTATACTGAAAATATTCCTAATAAAAAGCAGTTCTGTTGATATTATTTAAGTGTATGAAGAAACTCAAATCAGAATCTAAAACTACTCAAAGGTTCTTACCTCTTACGGTTTTAAATCTGTGAAAAAAATTGAGCTCATCTGCATTCTCCCAGTGCTCCCTTTGCTAACTACAAACAACCAATCAGAGTCAGGAGGAGGGTCTTAGTGCTGTCCATCACCCTGCTGCTCATCTCCCCTCCCTGCTATGCTGCCGCTGGCCTGTTGTGAATGCTCGAGCTAGTTAGCATAACCCCCAACAACGACAGCTAACTGGTTTTCAGGTAATGAAAGTTGTAATTTGTTTCTCTGCCATTTGCACATTTAGCAGCATATACACGTGATTGACTGACGTATGTCACGACGTGGTGACAGCTATAACAAACATGTGAAAAACAGATTTTTTATGTAAGTTACATACTGCACCTTTAAGTGAGATCAAAAAATTGTGAAGCAAGTCTGTTAAACTGATCATCAATGTGGCAACTACCTAATAGCAAAACTTTTTTACAGTTAGTTGTAATGATTGAAAGAAAGTGACAAATTCTGTTAAAAAGTCAACTTTAGAATATGAAGGTAGCATAACAAGCCAATAAAAACACTACGACTGTAAGTTAAAGAGATCTAAAGTGCAAAACAAGGGAAATTACCTACAGAAACAAGAATATATTTACGTTTTATTAAAGATAGAATAGAAATACCCCTCAGTGGGACAAAGGGTATGAAGAGACCACTGCACTGAACCCCATTGAAAACCTCCTGGTTATTCCACCAAATATAGATTTCTGAATTCTTCCTGAATTAAAACATTAGTATTGTTGTTTCTGGTCAGGATGCCTCCTGGACGTCTCCCTGGTGAGGCTTTCCAGGCATGTCCCACTGGGAGGAGGCCCTGGGGAAGACCCAGGACACGCTGGAGGGATGATGTTTCTCAGCTGGCCTGGGAACGCCTTGGGATTCCTCCAGAGAAACTGGAACAAGTGGTTGGGAAGAGGGAAGCCTGGGCCTCCCTTCTGAAGCTGCTACCCCCGCGACCTGACCCTGGGTAAGCGGAAGAAAACGGATGGATGTTTCTTAATGACTATCAACTGGGTTTCTTTGCATTATTTGAGATCTGAAAGCACTGCATTTTTTTTTGTTGTTGTTTTGACCATTTCTCATTTTCTGTAAATAAGTACAAAATTTTTGCTTGGAAGTTTGGAGACATGTTGTCAGTAGTTCATAGAATAAAAAAAATAAAAATAATTTTACTTAAACATATACCTATAAAAACATCAGTCTAATAGCATAATTGCTTAAGTCCCATTTTAAAAAATAAAACTAAGGTAATTCTGCTATTAGGCTGATGAAAAGTAAAATCAGAAAAACTGATACTTTTAAGTGGTCTCTTAATTTTTTCCAGAGTTGTATATATTTGCAAAACATGTGATATTTTGCATTAAAATATCAGCCGCAATAAATCTTGTGAAAAATCATCATAATTATATAAATCATAATAAATAGGGACATATTTAAATTAAAAACATGTGAAGCATGTTGAAATACATGACCAATACAAAAGTAACAAAAATCTGCTCATCTTCTGCAGTTCCCTCTCGGTGCCTCCCACCCTCCCGACTCCCAGTGGTCTGTTCGATTATTGGCACATCAAAGTTCACCTGTATGTGAACATGGCCTTGAAAAGGGATCAAGAGTTGAGGGCAGAAAAGGGAAAAAAGAAGAGACAGCAGGGTGATAGTTGCATGTCGTTTACAGTCTGTGACAAAAACCCAACATTTTACATGTGGTTATTCACAGATCAATCAACAATTTGCAGGTTTGAATGAATGACAAACTAAAAGAACTACAAAAGCAACAAAGTCATGCGAAATGATCCCATGTTCAACCTGTTATATCAGTCCTGCTTCACAAATAAATAACTTCAACAACGTTGTTTAAGTCTGTTAATTTGGAGGTGGAGCAGCTGGTGGACTGGTGCAGAGACAACAGCCTGATCCTGAATGTTGACAAGACGAAGGAGATGATCGTCGACTTCAGGAAAAACCGGCCCAGCCACGCTCCACTGCTCATCACCAGCTCGGCTGTGGAGGTGGTCAGCAGCACCAAATTCCTGGGGGTGCACATCACTAACGACCTCACCTGGACTGTGAACACCACGTCTCTGGTCAAGAGGGCACAGAAACGTTTGTATTTCCTGCGGAGGATGAGAAGAGCACACCTGCCCCCGCCCATCCTCAAGATGTTCTACAGAAGCACCATAGCGAGCATTCTGACCAGCTGCCTCTCTGTGTGGTGTGGAGGCTGCAGCGCCTCCGACTGGAAGACCGTGAGGAGAGTGGTGCGGACAGCAGAGAGGATCATCGGGGCCCCCCTTCCCTCCATTCAGGACATTTCATCCCAGCGCTGCATGCCCAGAGGCCGAAACATCATCAGTGACCCCTCACACCCCCACCATGGACTGTTCTCCCTGCTGCCCTCTGGAAAGCGGTTCTGCAGCATACGGTGCAGGTCCACCAGGTTCTGAAACAGCTTTTTCCCACTTGCCATCAGACTGCTGAACTCTTAACTGGACTGCACTTAAAATCTGGTCTCCACTTCATACCTTGCACATGTACAGAGCTAAGTAACTTCCTTTTTACTGTCAGTCCTGCACTTTATATTTTATATTTATATTCATATTTTATACTGTATTTTATTTTATTCTGGAGTAACCTCACAACATTGAAAGCTCAAAACATTGTCCTGAGCTGTATGCAACGAAATTTCATTCTGTATACACTCTGTGCATGCAAAATGACAATAAAGTCAGTCTAAGTCTAAGTCTAAGTCTAAATTGAAAATAATATGCACCTTGGAGAAGTTGACGAACTTCTGCAGAGTTTGAGGAGTTTTAGTTTTACAGTTTCTCTTAGTTGCTTTGCTGCATTTCTCACATCACTGTTAACATTTGCACACAACTGGTGCAATTCTCAAAATAGTTGGTACAAACTTCAAACCACCAAAAGTGGGTCACTTGCTCAAAATTGATATTTCATATCTCAACGATCACACTGAAAGTGTCAGTGTCATCAAAGTTCTGACACCAGAAGTCAAATAGCTTTGTCATGTTTTCATTATGACAGTTCACTCTGTACGTGTTTTACAGTACAGAAAGGTCAGGTCCCAACATTATAAAGTATTAGCACAGCTATTTGAAATTGGCAGTTAGAATAAGTGAGGTCAGTGAGTAGCAGACATTGAATATAATGTTTCATTATTTTACTGCTGATGGTCTTTGTAGTTCTAATTTGTTCACAGAATTTTGCAAAAGCAATGTTCAAACTTTTTTTTTTTACAGTAACCATAAGAAACATCCATTGTGTAAAGTTGTGCACAGCTGCAAACAGTTTCTTCAGTGAAAGCTGAGGTTCACCTGAGAGAAATGACTGAATATAGAAAAATTTTTCAGGAAAGAATGGTAAAGAATTGAACAAAATCTGCTTGATAGAGTTTGACAAGTAGATAAAAAGAAATTGTGACAAAAGTCAAATAATGAAATGAGAACCATTAGTTTTAGAGGGAATGACTATTCAGCATTCATAAGTATAGCTCATTTTGACTGACATATAAGCAAATGATTTAATGAAATTGAGGGTGTCAAACAAATACATCTGAAAACCACTTAAAGCACTGAATTAAACTTCATCGATGATACTTTACTACTTCAAGTCACTGTAGAAGAAAAAGCTTTATATAAGTTAATGTATCACTGTGAGTGTATCACTTATTAATATGAAGGACCAGTAAGGTTTTTGTTTCTGAAAACATCTAAATTCTTTGCATCTGTTCAACCTCTGGTAAAATGTCAATGCTTATGTTTTATTCCAACTCGTTCTAAATCTTAATGTTTTCCAACTCTAGCATGTACTGTCAGACCTTAGTGTTAAGTCTGATTTTTTATTGTTGAAAAAAATTCTAATTGTCTTCTTGTATTCTTTTTGAGTTTTGGATATATATTGTATCTTGGTATTCATAAGTTTCATACTACAGGTTGAAAGATTTTGGTGAAATTACAAGGTAATATTTAACATGCAAATGCACATTTATTTGTTTTATTACATGAGATTTGAATATATACATCTTTAACATTTGCAATCATCAGTTTTACAATTCCATACATGACAAAACACTTTGGATCATTATATAAGTCCATCTAATTTGTTTCTACACTTGAAGCCATTTAGCTAACTAGAACTGGTGAGTTTGTATTTTGGAAAAATGTTTTATGCCAAAACCTTTTTTTCAACATACATTTTCTTAAAACTGTATGTTCACTGCAGTTTCCTAAATTTGAGGAAAAGCTTGCCAACTATGATATAAATTTCATAATATTCCATGGACAAAACAGAACAATTGCACAAAACAGAAGGGTGAAACTTAAAGGATTTAACTGCAATAAAGTACAGACAGGTCCTTTAGTTGTAAAAATAGGTTGACACCAACAAAGTGGTGTGCATCATTTTTGCTCTGGTTCCACAGGTGGGCTCACTCCAAGAGAACAGCCTGTCCTGTCCTTGCCCTGTTCCTGACAGCTGGTTAAAGATCTTCCAGTGTAGCGGAGATGATTTCTCCTGGCATGTTTTGGGTCTGTCTTCCAGCCAACCATATTAAACAGTGTACGAAAAACATGAGGTGAACATTATACAGACATCTTATTAAGCATATCTGTATTATTTTTTATTTTAATTTAGATGTTTTTTCAGTGTTTTGTGTTCGGAGGAGGCATGAGGGATCAGCTGCTAGATCTCTGTGGCTGTTGAGTACTTTCCATTGGCTTACATTCATTTTATTTACTGCATTTATGCTTAATCCTTACCATTACTACTCCATTCCTAATCCTAACCTCAACCAAAACTTTATTCACATTATACCCATAAATCTAACTAGTAGATTTATGGGTATAATTTATTTTTATTACCCTAAAATAAAAATAAAATTCAGAAGGACTGAGAAAAGATGCTCACTTTACACAGATGACCTCGCTTTGTTAGTAAATTGTGAAAGTGGTGCTCTATATGTAGCATATACACATATAGTACACACCCACACAGTATGTCTACCTTACATTGACTTCCATTCATTTTTCTTTATTTCTGCAGCCTAACTCTGACCATTACCCTGAACCTAGCCTAACTTTATTTACACCTTAGTCCTAAACCTAATCAATCAATCAATCAATCAATCAATCAATCAGTCAGTCAGTCAGTCAGTCAGTCAGTCAGTCAGTCAGTCAGTCAGTCAGTCAGTCAGTCAGTCAGTCAGTCAGTCAGTCAGTCAGTCAGTCAGTCAGTCAGTCAGTCAGTCAGTCAGTCAGTCATACTTTCTTAATCCCAAAGAGAAATTACATTGCATTCCTGCATAGCCCGGCTGAAGAAACACAAAGAGAAACATAAGACATGGGTAGACAGGCTGAGGCTGCAGCCATCGTGACAGATGCCACCCTTTCATGAGATGAGAAAATACAATACATTAGGTGAAGGCGGATTTATTCATAACCCCAAAACTGCCATTCTTCTTAAGAGGTCCAGTCTTTGGGCCCCATACGGAGTAGTCGGTCTCTACCACAACATAGTATTTATTGAGAAAATGGACCGTAGGCCCCACACGAGAAGAAAACTCCTCAGAGTTCAAATCTGACACAGCAAAGTTAACTCCAGCTGCATCAAAAGCCAAGGGAAAGAGATCAGTTTTAAGACAAACCATGAAAGTGGACTGTGAAGGAGACTCTCTGATATGCAAAGGCAAGTTATTCCATGACTTAGCAGCAACAGATAGGACTGACAAGATGCATGGAGGTGAAAAAGGTGAAGCAAGACTGTGAAAAGATTTGAAAATAAACAGAAGAAATTTAAAATAGACCCTAAAAGGCAGGCAGCCAGTGAAGTGAGACCAGTACAGAGGTTATGTCATTTCTCCAGTTCTTGTTAAGTCATGAATTGGTATTTTCAACAAGCTGTAGGTGCAACAGCAGTGACTTTCCCAAAGTGAGTTGCAGTAATCTAGATGAAATGAAATAAAAGTATGGATCATTATTTCAAAATCCTCTAGAAGGAAGAGATTTCTCTGTTGCCAATTGGCCTAAATGATAAAAACCGGTCGTCACCTCTCTAATTTAGCGGTCCAATTTAAAATCACTTCCCACATTAAAACCAAGATCAGCAATGATCTCTCACTATGAACAAGTTCATCAAACTGTGAAAGGGTAGATATTAAACTGCTGTGCTGTAAACATAGAACAGATTCTTTAAAAGTCATTACAGCATTTTCCTGTAATGATTTGCTTCAGTGAAATATTCTTTCGGGTTTGGCATACTCTGTAAGATTAAAGTTATAAGGAAATACTCCCATTTGTTCACACTAAATGCATGTCAGCACAAACTACAGGCTACGAAAATAAGAGTAGGTCTGTGGATCTTTTTAACAAAGTTGAACATTTTGTATTGACCTTATCACTATTTAATACCACATCAGATATGAAATCTGAGAACTGATCTAAAAGTAGAGTAAGGGTCTGGTGATCTATACTAAACAATAATCAGACATTTTAGTACATAGCAATTTGGATGTCAAAAACCAAAGGTCAGATATTTAAAATCATTAGAACTATGATTTAAATATGTGTATGAACATGGCCTTTGGTTCCCTAGTTTTAGCCTCTTTTCAGTTTGTTTTCATTCTGTCTGTTGTAGCATCTTCCTAGGTGATTTACCCAATTAAAAAGTTTATTATAGATTTGTCACAGATTTTGGGAAACCTTTTTAATATGTATGTATACACTGGTTTTGTTGATGCCTAATATACTATTGACATATTTAATGATATGAGACATTTCTGCCACTAAGTGAACTTTATAAAACCCGAATGATGCCTAGAATAAAGTTCAAATATGACTGGAAATAATAAGTAATGACTATACTTGGAAAATGTCTAACTAGTAGTTTCAGTTTAAAACAAATCACAGATTTAAACAAAACTATTTTATTTAAGTTTAGTTTACTCGCAAATTTTAAATATCCATTAAGCAAACACTGTCATTGTAATTATTGGTGCTCTTTTTTCCAGCTCAAGCAAAGTAACAATAAATAAATAAATCTAATCACTTAAGTTTGATAACAATACCAAGGAACCATGTTATAATTTCTCTAAAAAATACATGCACAAGTTTAGGTGAGTCTGCAGTTAGTAGAAAGAGTTTACAGACTGTAATGAGCTGTTGCACCTGGAGGACACAGAGGAATCAAACCACCCAATAAGAGGGCTTTTGGTTGGAACAATGGAAGGGATCCCAAATCTCCTGCAAATCAGTAAATCAAAACCACTTTACCAAAATATACTGGTTGTTTCCAGTCACTGAGGTCTAAAACTTGGAACAAATACAAAAAGGCTGTAAGAGGGAAACATGTCAACAGAGAAGACATCAGCAGCTTCACAGAACTCAACCACTCAAAAAATAAAAAGATAATCTGGCACGTAAATCATTTCTCTTTCTATGGTGTAGAGAAGGCAAGTTTTATCATCACTTACAAATACATTATCTCACGATGTTGATCTATCACACAACCTTTACTTTAACTTGGATGTTTAGCACATTATTTGTAATTTGGATGTTCTCCATAACTTCATGATGATATAACTGATGATTTGTGAGAGACAATAGATGGTAACATGGGTCCATAGGCTGAATCAAGTGGTGATTGCATCATGATCATCTTCTGAATTTATTTATTTCACTCATTTCTGCACACTCTACTGAAAGCAGTTCTGCAGCCATGTTGGATCGAGTGACCCATCATCTTAGCAATCATGTTAGATGATGTGTTTCTTTTACAGGTCTTAGTTAGTTAGTCTGATCCATGATATGCTTCCATGTGTCTTTTTTTTTTTTTGTATTTGTTGCAGAATTATCTGGAAGCATGTGGAGTTCTCTACATAGTGTTTATAAGATCCCTCTGATGAACAAAGCTAGTACAGATGAATCTGACCCGAATAAATCAGAAATTAAAGAGGAGAAAACAAAGAAAATATCTGACTGTAGCATTTTGTTTTGTAGTGGTGAACTTTATATTCCATGAATTTGATTGATTTACAGTCTTTGTCTGACCAGCTTGTTTAATACATTGTTTATCGTGTAATATAAATAACTTATATCATAGGCCACACCCTCTGAAACAGATGTAAGACATGTGACCGCATGCTGTGTGGTGCTTAGCATTTGTTAGTCATCAGATGTATTTTGCTTTCATGCCGTCTCCCATGCTGCCTTGGTCCAGTGTTCCTCCGGTCCATCCCAGGTTTTTGTCATTGTCTCCTCTTTGTCCTGTTGTCTCTCTCTCTTCATCTGTTTAGGACAAACCTCCAACCTTAAAGGTCTTGCTTCTGCTTTCATCAACTCCATCCTGCCCACCGGACATTTTGGGTTGAGACGGTAGTGGAAGAGGAAACCAAGGTACCAGGTAGAGTAGTTTCATCTTTGAGAATTTTGAGACATAATTCTCTTCATTTTTTTTTCTCTGTCTTGGGTCACTAGAACATAAAGACGTCTAATTTTTTATCTCCAACATTCATCGTCTGAAAACAAAGATCTGCAAAGAGCCTGAGAAGTATGAGGGGCCGTTTAGGACAAAATTTACGTTTTGTCTCTCACACACTACCAAAAACTCTCGCATACTCCAAAAAAATAGCCTCGCACACTCCAAAAAATTACGTTTTGTCCCTCACACACTACCAAAAACTCACGCATACTCCAAAAAAATAGCCTCGCATACTCAAAAAAATTACGTTTTGTCTCTCACACACTCCCAAAAACTCTCGCATACTCAAAAAAATTACATTTTGTCTCTCACACACTACCAAAAACTCACGCATACTCAAAAAAATAGCCACGCACACTCAAAAATTACTCACGCACATTCAAAAAATACTCAAATTGCGTATACACACACTACTAAAATGTCACACACACACACACAAACGTTAACTTTCTCGCTCACATACACTGCTAACAGCTCGCACATTCACAAACGTTAACTTTCTCGCACACATACACTGCTAACAGCTCGCACACACACAGACGTTTATCTCTCACATACACAAGACTAAAGTTGAACACACACACAGTACTAAGACTCGTTTTATGTATGTGTGAGAGCGACACTTTTTATGAATGTGTGAGAGCGACACTCTTTATGAATGTGTGAGAGCCAGACTCTTTTTGAATGTGTGAGAGCGACACTCTTTTTGAATGTGTGAGAGTTGTCACGGAAGAGGCGGGGCATAATTTTTGGATCAAACTGCGCATGCGTAGATCCTAAACTATAAGTTTCGATTGTTGACTCACTGTATGTTCTATTACTTAGTATATTTGTGCTTTTAAATATATATAGAACGTTTAACTTTCTTGTAGATTAAATGTGCTATAGAAATAAATGAATCTGATTGATTGATTAAAAATAGCAAAATTGCTGTAGTACAATCTGTCCACTGGGTGCCAGTATTACAGGAATTATTAACCGGCGCCAACTAGTGCCGAAGAAGAAAGAGTTTGCTATACCGAACATGGCTAACTCTAATTCGAAACGAGAGAGAATTGGTCAGGCAGCTGCCATTTTAAACACCATTCTATCTTCTCCGGAGGCAACCAGCACTTTGACAGGCGCATTAAACGATTCAACGACTGCCCGCAGTGCTACAATCTGGCACCCAGTGGACAGATTGTACTACAGCAATTTTGCTATTTTTAATCAATCAATCAGATTCATTTATTTCTATAGCACATTTAATCTACAAGAAAGTTAAACGTTCTATATATATTTAAAAGCACAAATATACTAAGTAATAGAACATACAGTGAGTCAACAATCGAAACTTATAGTTTAGGATCTACGCATGCGCAGTTTGATCCAAAAATTATGCCCCGCCTCTTCCGTGACAACTCTCACACATTCAAAAAGAGTGTCGCTCTCACACATTCAAAAAGAGTCTGGCTCTCACACATTCATAAAGAGTGTCGCTCTCACACATTCATAAAACGAGTCTTAGTACTGTGTGTGTGTTCAACTTTAGTCTTGTGTATGTGAGAGATAAACGTCTGTGTGTGTGCGAGCTGTTAGCAGTGTATGTGTGCGAGAAAGTTAACGTTTGTGAATGTGCGAGCTGTTAGTACAGTGTATGTGAGCGAGCTGATAGTAGTGTATGTGAGCGAGAAAGTTAACGTTTGTGTGTGTGTGTGTGACATTTTAGTAGTGTGTGTATACGCAATTTGAGTATTTTTTGAATGTGCGTGAGTAATTTTTGAGTGTGCGTGGCTATTTTTTTGAGTATGCGTGAGTTTTTGGTAGTGTGTGAGAGACAAAATGTAATTTTTTTGAGTATGCGAGAGTTTTTGGTAGTGTGTGAGAGACAAAACGTAATTTTTTTGAGTATGCGAGACTATTTTTTTGGAGTATGCGTGAGTTTTTGGTAGTGTGTGAGGGACAAAACGTAATTTTTTGGAGTGTGCGAGGCTACTTTTTTGGCGTATGCGAGAGTTTTTGGTAGTGTGTGAGAGACAAAACGTAATTTTTTGGAGTGTGCGTGGCTACTTTTTTGGAGTATGCAAGAGTTTTTGGTAGTGTGTGAGAGACAAAACGTAAATTTTGTCCTAAACGGCCCCTCATAGAGAAGCCTTTGGCTCAGTATCTGCCTCAAAAGTGAAACAACATGAAGGTTTTACATGCTAAATTTTATATTTCAAAGCATTCAAACATAATCACATCTTTCTGAGGCTAGAGTAATTGTTCTTTTCAAAAGATGGCTTTGACCAAGAATTAGATTAATGTGTTCTGTGTCCACCAGACGCTGGCTTCAGAAGGCATTCTTCCCGTTCTTGTGGTCTGACTGAAGTGCCATCCAGCCATGGTGAAAAGAAACAGTGATGCTCTGGCAGCTGACCTGGTGAACCCGTCTTTCTCTGATCTCTTCCACCTATAAATAAAGTATCTGTGTGCAGCTGAGTGCCCACTCCCTCCAGCTACTGGGGCATTTAGTTCTGGCAACTGTCAAGTAATGTTACAATCAACAACAAGAAACCAGTGAACACACACAGATACACACACACACACACGAACACCCCCAGTCACATGAACATATACACCTACACACGCACACAGGGAGCTTGCTTTCATATTAGCATGTTGGTGAACAGGGACTAAGTGAGCTGAGGAGGGTTTGGGACCAATGCTGAGTACTTTGGCTGCTGTGTCATCACTGAGCTTAAGCAAATACTGAGTCAAAAAAAATGGAAAACAGAATGTTATAAAAAAACAACAACAACAAAAGAAGAACAGAACAATACATTTAGAAGTCAAAATTTGGTGGTTACAGATGAAAACGTCCACTAATGTTATTCCTAATTTAAAAAGCCCTCCAAAAAACAAAAGTTTGGAAACACAGAAGTTTAACTTAGATCCAAAATTTTAGCATTTGTTTATTGAGATTGTTAATGTTATTAAATTTGATTTAATTGTTTCAGCAGAGTTAAAAAGATAAAATTATACATTTAGAATTTAATTAGGAAGTAAAAGTGCAAAGAATCATCTTCATAGTTTGATTGTTGTGTTACCATGGCTACAATCTGATGGCATCAGTAATCGTTGTGTTGAAGCTCAGTTTGTTCACTAATACATATCAGCAAATAATAATAAGCAATTATCAGTGATTGTTTTTTAACTCTACCAGTTAACCTGGGCCCCCTCTCCCAGATTTCACCAAATCTACATTTAAGCTCTGTTACTGACGCTGATTTTCTTAGTAGGAAGAGGGACCCTGGAAGTTCCAACAGCCCCTGTGGTCCTGGTAGCTCCTCAGACAAACTACTTAGTGCAACACTCTTAAGAGGGGTTGTAAATAACTTAATGAATCAGCAATGTTGTGATGACCTGCTGAAGGGGGAAAGGGGAAAAAATTTGGAGGGAGGAGGAGACCCAGATATGCTGTAGGGAGGGTAGTAGCCTTCCTTTGCCCCCCTTTAGATTCTCTCCTGCTTAGAATTAAACCAGGCTAAGAAGTGCTAGACAGAAGACAATGAAACTTTCTTTATCAGAATTTCAAATATTACTTGAATCCTACAGGCGATAGGGTGCAAGCATGACCATGCTAACTGTGTTTCTATTACAAATGTGCACCAATCCTTGTCTATATTCTGCTAATGTTGAAAAACTCAAGTTTGTAGTTGCGGTGTTTCCATTAGATGAAAAATGAAATTAAAATCACACCTGAATAACCTCGTTCACACGATAGATCATAGGTCACGAAGGTAAACAGTTACCTGAGATATATTCATTATTCATTCATGGTGTCACCATCATCTATCAGCCAATCAGAGGAGATGTCGGTGTCTTATTCAGGCCACGCCCCAAGACCAACTTGGGGCGTGGCTACATATGCAGCATTTTGGGGAAATTGTAGTTGGTGATTTTACAGATTCAACATGTTGGAATGACACAAAACTTTTTATGAACTGTGATGCTGTAAAAAAACAGAAAAAAACATCATCCTCCTACTACTTCCTATTGTCTTCTGCAGTTTTACAAAAGATGTCTCTCAACAACTTTTTATCAAGTTTTTTTTTAATTGGTGTGTTTCCACTAAGCATATTTATTATTATTTTTGTAATCTCAATTTGTGCAATTTTATGGTGAATAGAAACTTAACTAATGTTACAACAAACATGGGAAGCAGCACTGATCAAACTGCACAGCAAAACAAGGCGGCACAATGAAAACTCACATTTCCTCTCAACAATCATCTTCAAGGAAAGCTCTTCATCCTAGAAAGAGCAATGCAGGAGAATAAACATTACACTTGGTCAAGATTTTCCATTTATAGTCAAATATTAAACTGAAGGTGTTTTTCATAGGATCTGTGCCATGCTTAATCAGTTACCTCTGAGACAGCAAGGAGCAGCAGCTGACGTTAAGGAAAGATTTGCTGAACAGTCTGAATGATAAGATGACACACTATGCAAGCAGAGAGCAATGCAAAACTCTGGAAATGATCTGTGGAGATGAGAAGATTATACATGAATGATACGGTTCATTGCTTGTGTTCTTACTTTGCATTAGCAGGACGGAGGAGATGCAGAGAATTGGGATGTGGTTACAGCAGAGGGAGGACAGAACATGGGGATGAGATCTGGGGAGGAACAGGAGAGAGAGGGGAGGCTGACCGCACGAGGGAATCCTGTGGATGAAGGTAGACATTCTAGGTTTTGTGGGTATGGTAGAAACATAGATTATTGCAACGTTATATGGACCCACCTGGTGGTGCTGTAGAGATCTGCTAGTCCACTTGTACTGTTGTGGAGAACAGACACCATTTTGGATCAAGATCACAAGAATCCTTTTAATCTGTTTGAGGATTTTGCTCTATCCAAAAATGCTTCAATAAATCTGTGGGCAAATATAACTTCACAGTAACTTAGCGCTAATTTGTTGATCATATGAGCTTTTTCTTTTTAAATTCTATTTTTCATTATGAGCTTTTCACCATGAGACTCTAGAAACACCATGTTTTGGACCTGGGTCTGCTCATGTGGAGTTTGGGACTGAGCCTTGGCACCTGTCCCAGTTATTTCCTTAATGGTTCCAAGTTCAAATGCAGAGGCTGTAAACATGCCTGAAACAAAAACCAGAGTGTTATCCAACAGCGACACTGTAACAAGTCCACAAGTTCTGCTTGTTAAGAATGGTTTGAATCCAAGCCCTCATTATCTCCAGGTACAATTATATTCCTGCACTCTCAAGGTTGAGCATAAATACTGATAATAGTGACTGGTTATCATTGATATTCTTCCAGAAAACAACATTACATTATTAAAAGAAGCATTAGTTTTATGTTTTTTTTCACACAGAATGAAAGTTTTGTGGTCCCAATGTGTAACAGAAAAAACACACACCACTGCTACCACCAAGTGGTCGTATGTCAAAACTGCAACTCTAACAGGGGTAGAAAAAAAAGTGATCATAAGAGTTTTATATTTTTTGTTGCTCATTTCCAAAAGTCAAACTGATGCTTCACATATATATTAATTATACAAAATTATATATCCCAAGTGTTTATTTCTTGTAATTTTGATGGTGATGGCTTATAGATAATGAAAATCCAAAATTCACTGTTTCAGAAAATAGGAATGCTGTGGAATAATGAAATAGTGTAAACTCATGTTGTCACACCCTAACCAGCTTATTAACTTAAATCTGCTACAAAGGTTTCCTGAGCCTTTAAATGCTCTTAGTCTGGGTCAGTGGGACACAATCAAGGGGAAGACTGTTGACTGGACAGATGTTAAGAAGGTCAGTGACAGCCAGAGACAAAGGCACAATAGGTTGTTTCTAAGGAAACTATTTGTTCAGAGTTCTCTATCCAGGCATATTCATAGAAAGTTGAGTGGAAGCAAAATGTGTGGTAGGAAAAGCTGCACCAGCAACAGGGAGCACCTCAGTCTTGAGGAGATTGTCAAATAAAATCCATTCAAGAATTTGGGGGATTTTCACGAACAACTACTGCTTCTGTCTAGGAACTTTCCTAGGCAAGAACAGGTGCTGCGTTGCTGCTTGTCAGACAAGATTAAATCATAATTCTGGACAACAAGGCAGTAGAAGTCTGATCAACTTGTAAAAGCTGAAAATCCCAACTTGGATAATTGTGTGTGCAGTTTAGGCTGCTGTCAACTAGGTACAACCATGTTTGCTTAAACAAGCTAATCAGAACACAGAAGTAAAGACAAGTCACAAATATGATAGGCCAGGGGTCCTCAACTCCAGACCTTGAGGGTCTGTTGTAGTGTTCTGCAACTTTTAGATGTGTTCCTGGTGCAACATACTTCAGTCCACAATCTGAATGACCTCCTTAGTGCAGGCAGGCCCTCCAGAATCCTGCTAATGACTCAGAGACATATCTAAAACTTGCAGGAGGCCTGGATCTGAGAGTCCCTGTGACAGACTGTCATCTGTTTATTTTACTGCCATGAATCTATAAAATGTACAAGTTTCACTTTCTGAAATGAGAGACAAAAAATATGGAACTTTTCAGAGATTTCATTTTTTGAAATGTACCTGTAATGTTAGTGTTAACAAGCCCTTAAAACTAAGTGAAATGCAGCCTTTGCATGACACTAATTAGTACTGGAAGGGATGGGACTTTTGGCTCTAGTGGCCTTTATATCACTGTAGATTGACAGGAAAGTGGATTGTGAAGACAAAAACATGTGGCAAAAGTCAGTGGACCGGGACTCGAACCTTTGACAGCTGTGACTGAGGCCTCTGTATGGGTCATGTGCTTCACCTCTTCGCGCCCTAATCACTGCTGAAAAGTTGTGCAATTTTATTTCAACTATACTACAGTGACAAGCACTTCCATCCCTTTCTTGTGCATGTTGAAGTAACTCTTATGTATCCAAGAGTTATGCAGGTTGCCTTTGTATAATTCTTCACAGAACAGCTGCAATTTACCCTGAAATCAAAAGGGCATGACATTCTGTATTTATTTAAAATTTAGAAATAGTGTGTCTTTTCCTGTGCATCATCAAGAGGTACACTGTAGAAGAGGAAGCCAGAGAATAAACGGGATGTTCTCTATAGCACCATCTGAAGTGTACTTTCTGTGGCAGGTTAATAAGATGAGATCAGAACCACTCAGAGCTACGACTGAACAATACCCGAGGAGCACATTGGCGAAAGAGGCATTACATGGCACCAATTCCCCTTGACTCCTGGAGCTGAAAGCTGACCACAAGCAATCTCCCAGAGCAGGTGTTAGACTGAGCCACATCCTGGCATGATCCATACAAAGCTGACAGCTCTCCCTGAATGCCTGGCAGCATGATGAACCAGCTGTTCATCAATGGAAACAACCCAGAGTGGCTGACCCTAGGCTGGGCAGTGCTGATCAGAAATGGGCCTTCTAAACAACTACCAACCAATGACACGGCTCTGGGCCATATAAAAGCTTCTGTTGGGCCTTATAGCAAAGATGAACAAGCATGTGGGTCAATACATGATCGACATGTAAAAGGAAACCAGGAGTGCTACCAGAAGAGCCAACCTACTATTTGACAGCTCGGTCAGCTAGGAATACAACACCAGACATACCAACCATGTACCGCCAGAATTAACTACAAGAAAGCCTATGAGTTTTTCACATCAAACAAGACACACAATCCAATCAGTGCAGAAATGCCTCTAAAACAGTCCAACACATATTTGCAGGGTAAATGATTCTAACAGATATGCTTTCATGTGAACCGATCACCAATCGTCTAGTGAGGCGGTGGTGATCGGTTTACACCGCCGATCCAAACGAACTTCTCTACTGAATAACTGATGAACTAGGATTCTGCCCCAGCAACAGGGGTAGAATCCTAGTTTGAACCAAGAGAATCCTAGTTTTGGTTTAAACTAGGATTCTACAGCTGCTGACAGCCGAACTGTTTTGTTCATTGATCCAGAACTGTAAAAGTAACAGGTCATTTGTTTTTTCCTTGTTGCTATAGTTCTTTGGTCTAGTAACTTTCTTTGTTTTTCCTCGTGAGCCTTATCAACACTTGGTTGGCAGGCATTGAGTGTTTTTTATGTGAAATTTGCATTTACAATATCTCAATCTGAGGTTTCTGAACATGAGAACGTTGCATCTTTGATGGAACCACCTCAGTTGTTTAACCACTAGAGGGAGTAGTTGTTCAAATTTCTGTAACAGGATTCCCCCACACCATATCCAAGCCATTTTCAGGAGACTCTGCTGTATTGTGTCATTATCTTTCCTGTGCTATTGTTTCCCATGCTGCCCTCAGTTTGACCTCCTCAGCAAACCCAGATGGATTGTAAACCCAGTGACTGCTGACAGAGATAAGAAATCACACTCCATAGGCCCAGCCCCGACAATCATCCATCTGCAGAGAGGTGTTGTTCTCAGCAAAAAGCTTTGAACAATATCCCTTACCTGGATCATTGTGGAAGGTGAGCAAGGAGCTCAGGTAAAGCTAAAAGCATCTCAGAGGGGAAGGAAATGTATGATCCGCCTGAATCTGATGCTGAATGAGGAATGTGGACGGTTTAGATAAACTACCTCAATCTTTTCACGTTTATCTGCAAAGGTTCATTCAAGGATCACAGCTAAACAGCTTTTCCCTTGACCCGTCCTGCCAGCCATCGCTCATTACAACAGAAATTCATAACGTTTTCCACCTCGCCACAAGATGCCATGATCATTTCTGTATGATCAAGTTAAAAAGGGAATTTTTTCCCCTCTTTTTTTGATATTAAGGACTGAATTCTCAGGAACAAAAGAGGGAGTCAGGAATCTGTTACATTTTTACCAAGAGAAGTTCTGAGGAAAGGAAAATTGAACACGATCAACGACAACAGTTTAAAAGGAAGGGCGAGAGCATCTTGGTCTACGGGAACTGAGGTGGCTGTGTTTGCAGAAACAATCGAAGTTCACATCATGGTAAGTTCAGACAAACGAGCTGTCCCAAAGACCGAGATCTCAATTCTCTTTTTCTGATGAGGTCATCCATGGCCTTTGGTATCAGATCTGAACATGATACGGATTATATGTGGTTATTTGTTTAACACTGTCAGCCTGGACATCTGGGAGAAATAACACACTATCACACATTGGACTGTCCAGCAAATATAGATGGCTTAATTTACTTCTGGTAAACTGACTCAACTTTGATAACTAGGCACAGACAAGAGGAAGATAGATTGGAGCAAACCTACTGATTAAACAGCTCCCAAAACAATAAACCTGGAAAGCTAATGAAGACCCAAATCATTGCCTAGTTGCCTTTATTAGAAGAAAAAGATCAATCTGGACACTCTTTTATCACACATTTGGTGAATTTTTTGTCTAGATTGTGTATTACTTGAGTTTTGTAGTTCTTTAGGATACTTAAATACTGTTAAGCTCAACTGTTTATAGCCTGTTTTATTTCCACATTAATGGACAAAACAAAACTGGACAGATAAGAGAGTTTTATAGATAAATAACTGATCATTAATCACATTTGTGTATTCATTTTCGGCAAATGTGATGCAAGTTTGTTTTTTTACATCATCTTTGTATCTATTTCCAATTGGATGCGGCCATTTTCTTAAAGACCTTGCTTTTCTCTTATTTCAAGAAGGGCTTTCTACAACATGTATGACTATTATTTTATTCAATTTTTTCATGTATTTTTAATTAATATAGTTATATTATATATATTGTTATATTTTATCTACAAAATATATCAATGCAGGAACCTATTAGGTTTTAGAATATAAAAAAGTAAAAAAGAATTAAATATGTGAAACACTTAATTCCCCATGAACAGAGATGTAAAAAGATAGAGTAACATTAAAGTTAAGGATTAAGCTCTTTGTTGTCCAGCCAGTCCCAACAATCAGTGGTCAGAGCGACACGTTGGGCTGTTTGTCGTGTTTTCAGTTCAGCCACCTTCTAAGTACAGTGCCTTTAAACAGGTGGTTATGTTTGCTCTCAAAAAATAAAAAGTTAAAACCTGGCCCCATGAAATGCATTAACTCCTGACAGCCTTCACTATGCTTATTAACATCCTGTATTTCTTTAATCATGTTACGATTTTTCTGCGTTATCCCCTCCAGTTTTCTGTGTTCACATTCTCGCCTTTGTAGCAAACCAATCAGGTTTGGTTGAGAAGTTGACGCTGCTAACCTGAGCCTTCATGACAGACTCTGCTATTGGGGTGAAGCTTCACCACGTGTTGCTGAACCAGGGGTGGAGGTTAAGCAACATATATACAAGATTGATTGACAGCACGAAGACCCTCCTCCTGGCTCTGATTGGTTGTTTCCAGTCATCATTGTGATCACTGGGAGAAGACAAAGGAATTCGATTTTTTTCACAGATTATCTGCATCTTTCCATACTTTCATGACATACTGACACTTTTAACAAATATGTAAAAAAAAAAAAATCATAAAAGTTACAAACTGCAGTTTTAAGGAGCCTGTCAAATACATTCCAAAACTGAACCACATAAAGAACATTTTGAATCCCACATCTTGATGGAGGCCACACTACAACACTAAAAGAAGATCCATCTAAGTCAGAGGTGGGCAACTCCAGGCCTGGAGGGCCGGTGTCCTGCAACTTTCAGATGTATCTCTACTTCAAAACACCTGAGTCAAATAATGAAGTCAATATCTGGAGAACTGGATTGCTCTTAGGAGGTGATTCAGCCATTAGATTCAAGTGTGTTGGACCAGGGATCTAAGAGTTGCAGGACACCGGCCTTTGAGGACCAGGATTGTCCTCCCCTGATCTAAGTTATTAGTCAAATGAATGGAATACATTTTACTCCAATAAAAGCATTATTCAACAATTAATCATACATTGATAATTTATATGTATCCCTAACTTAAAGGCAATTTTCAAATTATAATCTGTCTTTGTTAATCTTGCTTTAATTTATGACATCTTCCTCTCTTCTAGGATTGTTTTAAATATTGCAACCAGAACCCAGAACTCCTTTCCTTCCTGATCAGTATGATGTTGGAAGTCCAGTTATTTTCCTGAGATTCTGGCTGACTCTCAGGAATCAATTTTCCACAGTCAAGCAATAGGTTTGAGGCGTGGCCTTGAAATACATCCGCAGGTATACATTCAGTTGAGACAATCACTCTGACTCTAATGCTATTTATAATACCAGAGAGGCTAAACTTTTGAATTTGAAGGAAAAATAGAAAAACCTCATCAGTTTGACCAAATTATTAGGTGATCCTAAATGATCTAAAACAGGAAAGATTTAATCTGGTTTGATGTTTTTATGCTACACAAGCTGTTATCTGATGCTGAAGGCCAGAAGTGGGTTTTTCTTACAACTCTTGTGAATTTTCTCCAGTGTTGGGTCAGCTTCTCCGTGTCTCTGAGTACTGAGTGCTAACAGAGTGAGGAGGAGTATGAGAATAATTGAGTGTCAGAGTCGCAAGAATAAAGGCAGCCTGGTAATCGTCTGGCTCAGCAGCAAATAGAAGCGATAAGGAGCACTCAGTTGATATGGTGTCAAAAAGAGGAGTTTCCTTCCTCCTTCCTGCCATCACTCTTCTCTTTCTCTGACTGTCTGCTGAGGAAGACACAGATAATATCTTCAAGAAGAAGAATGCCCACTCAGCCCTTAGTGCTGATAACATTATAATCTTTTTCCCGCTGAATGAGAAGAGTGTGGCATGGACTACATTAGGATGTCACAAGGTAGCAGTATAATGGCTGGCCCGTCTGCTTGTCTTTCAGCACAAAGAAAACAATTGTTTGAAGTAGAGTTGAGTGAATTGATCTAAAATATCAATACCACGTCAGTATTAGTGTCAGATTGATACTAATGTGATAAGATCAATGTTTTAGTTTCAAGTTCCCTCTTGAAATTTCATTTTATTTTGAATTGTAGTTTCTCAACCTTAAAACAGACATTGTCTTGATTTGCTCTCGAATGAAAAGTTTTTGCACTTTGTTTATTTAGAAAAATGCACACAATACATGTTATTATTTTATAAAAGTATTTTGTAGATAGCTATAAACGTTATCTGAATTCTATCCTAGATTTCAATAAAAATATTTCTAAGAAAACAATGAACCTAACAATGACCTGGAGATCAGGAGTTTGATGATACATCAATCCTAAATGAAAAGTATCAGTATCAATATCGGAATTACTGGCCTGATATTTATATGGCATCAGAACGATGCCAAAAAAAAAGCAGCATTACTCACCTCTAGATTGGTCTTTGAAACTTAGAGGGACTGGCAATTATCTGAGAAAAACAGTATTATTTCATGTTACCTTAGATAAACTTTAGTCCAATAGAAACAATGCTTCAGATTGTTAATGAGCATAACATTTTCATCTGAAAAAAACCCCCATTATTTGGCCACAAATGTTTCACATAAATCAAATATCCACATCAAGAGTCTCTCATCCAAGCCAGTTGTGACATTATTTTGATCTTTTAAGTGCTGGAAAACTTTGAGGTGAGACTTCCATGCTGTAGAAGCCTAAATTCAGTTTTTGTTCATTCAGACTTTAGGATAAGTTATGTTCCTATTTCTTATTATAATTTGTGTATTTGGATAAAGATGTTAACTAGTTGGATCTATTGCATAGTAATTTACTATATTTGGATACACTAATGTCTTGCAAATTTGCATATCTAATTGGAATTAAGGATTTTAGGGTGTGGCTAACCAGAGTCTGTTGGGCAGTTGGAGTGGAGCCACACAGTTTTTTGACCTCACTCTCTTTCCTTTTAAATTGTCGTTTCTCTTTATTTTTCGTGGAAAGGTAACCTTTGTACCGTTTTTATTATTATTTCTGAAGTAAACCATATTAAGAGGATCCAGTCCTTTTTTTGGTTGTCGTTTTTTCATCATCAAGTGGACTGAAGGGAAAAGATGGAGAGCGTCAAGCTTATGGCTCCTATATTTAGGAAACTACACATGCATTGGACTTGCTTGACTAGTACGACCACAGGATGCTCAAAAATGTGGAGATTCTTAGTCAACACAGCTTTTTTTCTTAATAAGTGAACTAATTTTATAAAGAGTTTTTTGTCTTATATTAAAATGTACCTAATGGAAAATTAAAGCACGACAAAACAGATTGGAACAGAAGTAATCTGTAAGGGGGAAAATATATTTTCACAGCACTGTATTATAACAACAAGTCATATAATTATTACCAATGTCAAAAGAAATGTCATAATGTTATTCTCCATCTGGAAGGCTACTAACAGTAAATGATGAGTCTGGATGTATATCTGATCTGGAGAAGAGGAAATATTTGTTAGACTGTGAACAGGTTTCTCATTGTTTGTGACTCAAAGTGTACATTCCACTGTCATCAGCAGGATGAACCAGTGAAACAGTGTAGACACCATCATAATGTCCTGTTGCCATGACTAGACACTTAGGGGGAAGGGCCAATACTAGCTAGTGACCAAGTCTTTGACTGATTGTTGCTCCAGTTCAAATGTTTAAAAGGTGAACATAGTTCTATGATGACTGTTTAATGAAATGTTAAAACCCAGGAAAATATCTTCCATATAGGATTTGATTCATGCTAACCTCTTTTTGTTTGGATCATGACTGAACCAGTCTGACTTTCTGATACTCAGGCTGACTTTGCCAGTATCACGCTGATACTGATATTTTCCCAATAAACTGTTATAAGTTGAATTTGTAAGGTTCTTAGGGTGTTCTGGACCCTAGGCAGAAACACTTTTGTTTTGGGTCTGTTAAACAATCTTTACTAACCACAATCATGAGTATGTGCCAGCAGGAATGGGGCTGCTGCTTCAGGTCACAATCTGGAGTTTTGACAGAGAGAGAGTCAGAGAAGAACATGTCAGTTTATCGGGGATTGTTTCACTCCAACCGCCAGTTCAGCTTGTTACACTAACTGCTGCAATGATCTGACTTTACCAGTGGAATGATCAATGTATCCGTAATTTGACCAGTGGTCGGGCAAACAGTCCAGGTGGAACACAGGACAGGTAGCAGGCAGAAACATCCAATATGCGTGGCGCAACATTCTGAATTCAAAGACTTGAAGCAGGCGTTGAAGGAACAGGCAGAAATCGAGTCAGAAAACAGGCAAAGGTGACGATCAGGAGGCAGAAATCATATCAGGTACACAATCACAATATCAGTCATGAACCCTCAAAGGCTGTGATCTTGGTTTACAACAGAGAACTGAGTGAGTGCAGAGCAGGAGTTTGTACAGGGCAGCAGCACAGGTGGCAGGAATGGAGAGGATCAAGAGTGAATTGTTTTAGCTGAAGTTACATTAAACACAAATATCATTTATCGTCCTGCAGTGGGGGCATTTCTGTACAACAGCAGCAAAGACTATCAAAGCATGTAGACTCTCACAAATATAGAATGTAAGATATATAAGAGCTGAATAAAAACACTGTACAGTAACAGCAAAATCTTAACATGAATAAATGTGTACTCCAGTCCAATAGAATGTGCAACGTAGTTGGTTAATTTAAAAATGTACTAAATGGGGCGTGCCGTGGTGGCATAGTGGTTAGCGCGACCCATATTTGGAGGCCTTGAGTCCTCGACGCGGCCGTCGCGGGTTCGACTCCCAGACCCGACGATATTTGCCGCATGTCTTCCCCCCTCTCCTTCCCCGTTTCCTGTCAGCCCACTGTCATTTAAGGGACACTAGAGCCCACAAAAGACCTGCGGTAAAAAAACAACAACTAAATGTTCATGTCTGAGCATAAAGACAGACAATTAGTGACAATAAAAACTGCTACAGCAGAGATGCACAGATGACAGCAGAAATGTTATTCAGAATGAGTGAAGTGGTACAGATGCCAGCATTGATGGTGTACAGGCCACATGACACACTTCACCAGGCTGCATCCTCCTTTGTCTTTAGTGAACACAAATTTCAAACAATCCAACATGGTGAAGTTGGAGCGGACCTGATGTCCTTTGGAGCAGAGTAGATCAATCCTAACACACCAGGATAATCAGAGTGTCCTTAAGATTGTGGAAAGGGAAGATTGGGTCAAAAATCAACATAAAAATCTTACAATGTGATGCAGGCAAAATACAAACTGGTCAATATTGTATAGGCAGAATCTTAGACTACAGCTCAACTGAACCAGCCAACTTCTAATAAAGTCAACCGATGATGAATATCTATCTATCTATCTATCTATCTATCTATCTATCTATCTATCTATCTATCTATCTATCTATCTATCTATCTATCTATCTATCTATCTATCTATCTATCTATCTATCTATCTATCTATCTATCTATCTATCTATCTATCTATCTATCTATCTATCTATCTATCTATCTATCTATCTATCTATCTATCTATCTATCCACTTCATAAATTGATTATAGATTTATAGGTTCGCCCCAATCAGTCTTGCGGCGGATGAGCAGCGCTTTGCACGCGTGCGTGTGAGTGTGTAGGCTGGTGTCACGCGGTTAACGGTGTCAGTTTAACCCGCGCTCCCATCACGCTGGGTGAGACCCTGTGTTCGCCACGCTGCGGTAACGCGCCCGTTAGGAATACAATCTCCGGCTTTGAGCTGCGGCTCGGTCCGCCGGTAACTGAAGGACTTCACCTCTGCCTCGGCTGCCTGCATGGGAGGACCTAACAGCTGCTCTCCTGTCCTCTCCACTCGCTCTCATGCCGGGGAGAAAAAAAGATTTGTCTCCCGAAAACTAACCTCCAAAAACGACGCACGTCTCAAACGCGGACGTCAAGACAAAGTCGCGGGTAAGTTTTCTGCATGCTTTCAGATGTTTATGAAATTTCGCCGTCATTTGTAGCATTATTGATGTGTGCAATTTAGAAAAAAAAAGAGATAAAACCTTCAGAAAGTTGTGTAAAATTTGCAGCAGGTGAGCATGAGATAATTAAGACTGGTTTCATACATTCTGGCGTTTTAGGTGAGTTTTGGTGGAAGGGAACCAGTGAGGATGGATCAGTGGATCAGTGTGTCTGATGATTGTTGTGACTGTTTGTGATGACACCTGTCAGGCTACCTGTTGCAGCCCAGAGCTGACCAGCGTGCCAGCTGTTGTCAGGTATCGATGCTTCTTTGATTCATGCAGAATCCAGACTGCATCTCTACCTCCATTCAAAGTGAAGAAGATCTGAATCTTGTTACAGATTATGATGCAACATATAATTATGACTACGATATCAGCTACACCTGTAAGTTGGTGTCAGAGCAGATCTGACACCATCCAGCTCAGAGCATCTCACTGTGGCCGACACGTTCTTATTCCTCAAATGGAAAATAGTTTCATTTCTAAAAAAAAAATACATTCATGTCAGCTGCAGCTGTGATGGTAAAGCTGCATTATTAGTCAGTCTGCAAGCTGTAAGATGCACAAACAGAGAGGACAACAAGGGACAAGCACTGAGTGTTTGAGGTCTTCTTCCTCATGCTGCTGGAGGGAATCTGAAGTCTACCTGAGACACAACGAGTCCCTTCTCCACCCCCACCTCCTCCTGCAGCCTTCTTCCTTCTCAAAGCTCATTTCCCATGCTTTTCATGCCCGCAGTTTAAACCCCTTTGATGTTTTCTCACTCTGAACCCTGCACAGTGAAAGAGCTCCCTGGTATGTAAATGTTCTCTGATTGACTCCTGAGTCTTTTTAATTAACCCACTTGTATGCACGCTGCAGCTTTGTCCTCTGTGAAATGCCATCAGGGCTGGAGGTGGAGCCGTGATGGAAGAACATGCCGTCAGTTGGATCTTCAAAGTTAGTGGCAGGTTGTGTTTCAGATGATGCCCGGTTTGATATTTTCTGTGACTTACTTCTGCGTGAAATCCTTGGCGGTGATGTTAAAAGCAACACTTCTCACAGCGGCGGTGCTGCAGCTGGCAATAAGGACTGCAGCTACATGATTTAATATTAATGACTTCAAAGATATCAAAAAGGAAGATCTAAGACGCAATATCCTGAAGGGAACTTATATTGATAAAAAGCTTAACTCTAATTGCAATATTTCTCCAGGACCTTCATGTTGAACCTTTTGTTCAAATTAAAGTGGTTTATTAAATCCATAAAAAAGTTTTTTGTTTTATCAAGTGTGAAAGTTATAAGATTTGTGCCATTTTCTACTTTTGTAAAAACTATTTCTGCAAAAACAAAAAAAACAACCAAAAAAACAACTTTCCCATCATAGTGGACTTTGTTCCACCGTACAGAAACCAGAAGCTGAGGATGGATGGGCCCAGCAACTAGCCATGTGATTTCCACTTTCTGTCAGTAGGTGGCAAAATGCTCTCAGGGATAAGGAGAGACCCTGCATCTGCTCCTGGAGGGGCAGCTTCAGCAGACACATCGCTGCTTCTCTGCCTCACCTCGGAGATTTTTCAGTAAAATATATCAAAGCAACATTCAGCCTGATCCCAATGCTCAGATTTTTTTTTACAGAAAGTGACAGTTTTACTGTTTACATGGTCAGACCAGTCTTCAGAAGAAGTTATTTGGCACGGGCACCAGAGTTGGATTCCTTCACACTTCCCCAAGCAAACAAGCCAGAGTTTGATTAAAGCGGACCGAACAGGGCTGTGGATCCACCCTAAAGGGGATGAAATGTGTTTTCCAGGAAACAGAAAAATAAAACATAAACATCTTCTCCTGAAAAGGAAGGCTGGCCTGATGATCTCACACATATTTGTCATATTTTTAAGCTATTGTGGCAGAACGTATCATTATCTGTGCTCATAAAGGTGAGTCCTCCTGCTGTGGAGTCAGTTTGGCCCCAGAGACTCATTTACATCTTGAACATCCTTATTTCTGAACCCGATCAGCCCAACGCTGTGAGAAGTTGAATAACAAGAGATGGACGGAGTGTTCCTGAGCTCAGGATCAACTCCTGAATGTCTAAGTTCTGAGTTTGGTTAGAAAGGTGAACCTGTGGCATGTTGCGTCCCGTCCTCGGGGTCGTCCTGCTTACACTGCAGACTGGTGTGCCTGTCTCACAGAAGACCTTGTGACCTTGTCCTAGAGCGGTTTGTGTGGTCTATGTTAAAATTATTGTAACATTATATTCTAATATTATGATTATTTAATGTTGGTGTCACTGAAGTCCTGTGTAGCATAGGGAATTAGTTTTGTAATAGAAAAAAATTACGATTTTATAACTTGTTTAAAAACGAAGCCATTTATTGAATTCAATATCCCACTGCAATAACTCAGACTTCAAAACTCTATTGTGTATGCTACTCAAAAAGGTTGGGGATATTTGACCTTTGGGTAAAATTTATTGGAAGTGTGAAAAGTTTATGTTAGTTCATGTTTCTAACCTTAGAAACACTCAATGTTCAGTTGTAACAGCAGTGGAGCAGATCTTGTTGTCCTTCAACATTAATTACAGCTTTACACAGAGTTAACAAGGCGACTTATAGTCTGTAAGTGTTTCTCCTTCCAGCTCTCAATCCAGCATGAAGAACTTCTCTGAAGAAAAACAACCCCGCAGCATGATTCTGCCTGCACCGTGTTCCATGGAAGAGATGATGTGTTCAAGGTTGGATGCAGTGGTAGTTTTTCTGAACAGAGTGTTTTACAGAAGAGTAATTGCTATGGATGCACAGATACAAACATTTGGGCCGGTGTCTATTGCTGATATCAATACTGCTGAATTTATCAATATTTTATTTTATCAACATTTTTATTTGATTCATTGTCAGAATAATCTATAGATTACTCAATTACTAAAATAATTACAACAGCAACATAGCCACTGCATGTAATGAATTGTAGTACATTGAAGTGAAACAGTCTGCTTTGTGAATGAATATGGATGTATATGGATTACGCTACTGGTTGTGTTTTGTCGTTCTTGGTAGTCGGTGTTGTAGTGGATGTGCGCAGCAGTCAGAATCATTCTACTGTATGTTGGGCAAATATTAGAAGAATTCTTCTTCTGTTCAGGTTTTTACCCATTAAAACAACTCAAACATGGGTCAGGTATGGAGAGCCTTCAGCCCCTCTAATGTCCAGGACCTGCTGTAGTCCTGCTGTGTTTCACTCTGTTTTCACAACCTGCTCCTCAGACTAGCAACTCTACATTACAAGTTTGTGTTTGCTGCAGAAATTGCTGTTAGAGCTTCTGAAAAGCTGAAGCTTCTGAGCACTGAAACCGTTTTACAGTACGAATGCGTTAAGACTGAACTAGATTTTTGCTGGTTGAAAATCTAAAATACCCAGAGGAGTCAAACCTGAACTGTTTACACTGGGCATACAGTTAGGACCAAAATTAGTCATCGCCCCAGCAGCGTTAGGTTTAAAGCAATATTGACTAATTGACCAATATGTTCCTTGATGTGATATTACCTTTTCGTTGAGGACCAACCAGAGTTTAGACTTGGAACTGATGGAGAACCTGTAGAGAGAGTGAGAGATCGTTGTGATGGCAGAGAATCCTTCAACCTGAAGGGTTTGGAGCAGATCACCAATGATGAATCATCACAGGAACAAAGATTTGTATGCTGTGAGACCATTAAAGATTTTTACATCGATTACTTAGATTACATAGATCAATATGATGACAAAACAAAGATTACTAAAAAATGTGAAAAAGCAAAAACTTCTTTTATTTTTCTTTTATTTTATTTCATTACAGCTGATTTATCTGCTTCAGCTACACCCTCTCTTACGGCCTCACTCCTCTTAAAGCACACTTTACTATTTCAGTTGCTTGGGTCGTGGCTTTGGGTCAGATGGAGTGAACAGCATGTCCAAGGAAGTCAGATGTTTTTTAATTATTATTATTATTCAGGATAATATCGTTTTTAACGGCGACGTCCCAAAACGAAGCTGTTGATCTTTCCATCCTGCTATCAGAATGCCACAATTAAACGGATACAGTGAAGGAAACAGTAAATGAGTAAGATGGAGCATGTAATGTGGAGCGTCAGGGAGCGACGGGGTGAGAAAAAGAGAAGACACGATTACAGAGAAGGCTTTGAAGTGGAGTTTGGCTATGGGAATCCTAGTGTGCCTTCAGGGGAAAGCTCCTCTCACACAACATCAATAATGAATGAAAGATATCTTGTTCAGTAGAAGATTGAACTTAACTGGCATACTGATTTGTTACCATGAACCTTACGTAAAAATTGCATCAGTGTGTTTGTTATACCTCATTAGTTAGATAAGACTAAAGACAATGAAGGGGAATTGATGAGGTTTGGAAGCAAACAAAGGAAAAATATGGCAATATTTTCACAACATCCAGAGTATCAACACAGAGTTGCCATGCTGTTTTACTTACAAACAGCATCTGGAGTCATTTCTATGTTCAACACTCATGATGGCAAACACTTTTGTGCATAGATAGGTTTGTTCAAATAAAGACCACATTGCTGACGGTTATACATGCAGTGTGTTGCACATAGCATGCAAAATGAATGAGCATAGTATGAACAAAAGCATTCATACCTGTGTGATAATTTTCATATTTTATCTCGTTACAGTCCAAAACTTTTATGTGTTTGATTGGATTTATGACAGACCAACATAAAGCAGTTGCAAAACGATTTCCCCTGGACTGAATGTTGACCCTAGTGACTGAGATCAACGCTTAGTTGATTTTTATTTATTTTTTAATTAAATTAAAAAAAATTGAATAAAATGTGTTTTTATTTATTTATTTATTTAATAGACTGTTTTTTTGTTTGTTTTATTTCTACAATTTCCCTGAGGGAAAATCCCAAGATTAAATAGATAGATAGATAAGATAACTAATTTATTAATGTCTGGGCTGAGATAGGCAGTTAAATAAAACAATGTAGTCATCTTTCTTTTATGTGTTTGTTTAGTGTTGATGTTCTCTTGATGCTGCGATCTGTTTGAAGAAGTTGAACCTCTACTCCAGCTTCAGGTCTTCTGCAGCCTCTAACAGGTTTCCCTCCAGGATTATCCTGGATTAGCTCCATCCATCTTCTAATCAACTCTGACCTGCTTCCCTGTCTCTGCTGAAGAAAAGCAACCCTTCAGCATGATGCTATAAATAAGATGTTTCACTGAACATTAAATTCAAATAAATTCAAAAATATTTTGTTTATCCTGAGGCAAAATTAAATGTTGTTATATCTCATACATATATCTTGGAAGAGTTGTGGATGGTGATGCTGTGAGCAGGAAGAACCGTTTATCTGTCGCACCAGAACAAGTTTTTGTTTTTTTTGTCTTCTCATCATTTTTCCTGACCCCTGGACATCGTGTTGACCTGACCTGACAGAGATCAAGGCAAAGTAAGACATAACTTTATTGGTATCTGGGATGAAATAGGAAGTTAAATAAGACAATTATTCTTTTTTTATGTATCCGTTTAATACTGTGAGATTTTCTTGACGTAATGCAATGCAATCTGTTTGAGGTGATTTGTGTCTAAGGCAGAGTTTGAAAAGCACACTAAAATCAAGCTGGGCATTCATATCTGTGCCTCTCTCCCTCTTCTTCTCTCTATCCTTTTTCTCTCATACCGTCCTCATCCACATTCCCTCCATTGTTCTCCAGAGCCCAAATCCTTGATCCCGTGTCCAGCTTAAGATCCAACAGTGGCAAAAACGTGAATTCTTGACAATTTCCAACCCACCTTCAGATTTTGATCAGGAGTGTATGTATTGTTGGTAGTTGAACATTCTGATCCATGATCTGCTCCCATGTGTTTTTTTTGTTGGTTTAGGTTTTTTTTTTTTTTAGATCTACTCCTACTTTGATGACTGTCAAGTCAGAAGTTGGTTTGTTAAAGGGAAGAATCAGCCAATTATGCTAAGTTTTAATTTAACAAATGGAAAAGCAAACATTGATTATGATGATGCAGTGATTTACAGTGACAATGCTTCATGAGTTTGCTTGATTTTCAGTCTGTGTGGGCAGTTTTTTTTGTTGTTGTTTTCTTTTTTGCTTTTGTGTTACTAGCGGTCTTTAATCACAGGAAATTGGTAGACAAGACAGGATTGAGAATGAACCTTTGGACAGCTGCATCATAGAATAGAATAATAGAATAGAATAGAAGTACTTTATTCATCCCAGCAGGGAAATTACTTCGCAGTTACAGCATAGAGACAAGACACAATAACAACTACCACTGAGTAGTAGTTGTAGATAAAATAAAAAATAAAAATAAAATATAGAATGCTATGAATTGTATCAAGAATGGAATATAAAAATCCTTTATTGTCCCACAGTGGGACAATGAATCAAATACCAGAAGCAAATTCAAGAGAAGTGGAAGCATGCATTTTTAACACAAATGTGAAAATAACAAATAAGAGACTGTAAATAGGATAATAATACCATGCAGTTATTAAAAATAGATTATAAACATATTCAACTACAAAAAAGGTAAAAAATATGTATTTTTATTCTTAACCTTGATAGAGTGGAGGCTGTTTTCACACAGTAACTTAGATGAATGACAGACGTCTTTGTGAAGTGAGGCAACTGATTTCTGCATGAAACAGGTTAAGATATTTTAAGTCTTTTTTTTTTTGCAGCTGAATTTTTATTGGTTGGTTTCCACTTATCAAGCAAGCAGAACAAAACATGTTGGCAGGCGGTAATATTTACACTCTAACAAAGATGGACATAATTACAGGTATGAAGCAACATTCAGATTTTCAGATTGTTGTGTGACAGTTGACCAGGATAGAACTGCATCCCACGGTTTATGACCCATGACCTGTCGCTGCCTTCACCGATGGAAAGCTGCTCTTTCAGAAAGTTTGCAGTGAACGTTAGCGTGGTGTTACCATCGGCTCCTTTTAATGCCATAAATGGGGATATTTTTGCATCAGGCTCATCATTTTAAATCACTGACGTTTTGTCTAGGAGAGCTTTCTGCTATTTGAGGCAGGAAAGCAGTGAATCTCTCAGGTCTCTCAGGTCCATGTTCATCGTCTCCAGTCCGTTTCCCCGCTGTTTTGCTTTGGTTAGCCTTGATTACCAACATCTTTACGGACCTCCTCCAGCTTCTTCTTCTCTTCGCTCTTAAAGCTGCTCAGACCCTGCATGATCTCATTTTTCATTGAGATAATGTCATTTTGAATTCTGTTGATATTGTAGTTTATAAATTCTTATTCTTACTAAACATGGGGTTATCAATATGTAGTTCTATACTTCTACTTTTTTATAAACTTTTTATACTTTTCTTTTGTTATTTTGTTTGTATTTCCTCTAACTCTAGTAAATCACCCTGAATTGCCTTGTTGCTGAAAATGTGCTATATAAATAAAATGACCTTACCTTGTTGCATATATTTTGGGTAGCCTTAGCTGTCGTTAGCTCGCTCTCCTCTCTTGGCTCTGTGTCCTGCATCATTCTGACTTTGTTCTCGGTGTTTGTTGGGTCTGCCCTCATCTGGTCATAACTGTTAGTATACCAGGTCTCTTTTTCAATCTGACTCCAGGGATAGTTGTCATTATGAAGACAAACTGAATCAGTTTATTGAGTTTAGTAGCATTTACTTGTCTCTGATCAGGACGGTTCAAAGTTTTAAACTGCCATCTTGGAAATGCTCAAGGAAATAAAAAAAAACAAAAAAAAACAAATAAGCATTTTAAGTCTCTTTAAGTGAAAGACAGTCTGAATGAATAAACTTAAGGTGTCAGATGATTAACTACAATCTATTGAAAATAGACAAACTGTTCTTTGTATTTCTTTACAGTCTCCAACTACCCAAACAGTTTGAACATATGATCATCCAGGTTCAGCCCTGCAGCTCTCCATCAGGTTCAGAAACATGCTTTTTGTCCAAAGAAATTATTTCTTTCTGTCAACTTTTCAGCCAGCAGGAGGAACAGAGTGATTTCAGTTAATTAAACACGTGTTCAATTCCCCTACAAAACTCACCATGAAATAATTATGACACAGTCTGCCACAATCTTGGGGACACAACTGAGATGATGATAATGTAGTCTGATGGTGATGGTAAGCATAGAGGAGCAAACTCTTTCATGTTCTCAGCATCCGGCATTCTGACTATTTTATAGGGCCGAGAACAGAGATTTCTCTGCAGAAGAAGTTACTTGAAGGGCAGCTGACTTCGCTTTAACTACCATTTTAATATGCATTGTAAATGACATTATTCTCATGTGTATAATCCTCTTTCTTACCAATAATCTTGGATCCTCATGTGTCAGTCTGTTAAGGCTTTGTGACAGTTCAGTAAGTGAAGCTGTTCCTTTAAACCTGCTCCATGCCAGACCTCAGAGTGGATTCTCTCATCGTACTGAACTTACAGTGAAAACTTGTGTCATCTAAAGACTTGATATGTATTAGTGTGATGCATGCCAGTCACACAACAAAGCAATTAAAAAAGTTTTTCCAGGAACTCGTGTCGTTTCCGGGGGTAGACCCCATCAGATTTGTTTTTACGCCTAGACAGCCAAAGGCCGTGGTTGTTTTCATTTAGCGCAGAAGTTACCAACTCATCAAGGCAGAGGCCACAAGACTAACAGTTAGTCACAGCAAAGCTAATCAGACCAGGTCTCTGAAGAATGATGGTGCTTGGTTATTAATGGGGTATTATTATATATTTTTAGGTAGAGATGTGTGATATGGCATAAAATTCATGTCCCTACATCTATGGTAATGGGTGGCAGCAACGATATATCACAATGTTTTTGGTATAAAATTAACAATAGAAAATAAAATAAAAAATCACATACTAATTGAGTGGAATGCATTTATTTCTATGTGTTAAAAAAGTTTTTTAGCTTGTTTTTGTGGATGCATCTTTTGTAACGTTTTGTTTTCTTTAAAATGAGATGTTTTTAAGGGAGACCTGGCAATGAAAGCCTGGGGCACCTCAATGGTGACTACCTGGTTAAATCAAAGCTAAATAAGTAAAATAAGTGAAAAACATACCTCTATATAGAAACACAATAACTTTAATGCAGTGGATGTCTGTGTCCAATCCTGCTTTTACTCCCCCGTGTATGAGACTTGAACTTGTAGTCAGCTTCCTTGGTTGGCATTCCTGGTATTTTCATCTTCATCAGAACTCTGAAACCTGCAGGAAACTCTTCAAACATGTCATTACTGTTCTCACACACATGATTAGCTTCCATTTTTCAAGAAATCTGGATAAAAAAGTGAGATTTAGATATAGGTCTGAAATTCAGTTAGTCTTTTTTATTATGTGAATCACATGTAAAAGTTATTTTAATGTACCGTAATGCTTGAGAAAGAATGACATAAATTCAAGTTTTAACTGCTATATGGACATAAATAGGCAAATCAGAATGCATCCAATGTAAGTTGGATGTAATGTACATTTAGCTGTATTAAGGCAGCTGTAACTTCAAGCATGTCAATATTTCACTGAAGTGCTCGCTCTCAGTGACTTCAGCAACAGGTGACAGAAAAATATAAGTGCTTACAAGGCAGCAGATGCCTCAGCTAAAAAACTCTGAAGATGCTGCGAATGCAACATCTTCCCTTAAACCTTTTCGCTGGACCTGCTGGAGAGGCTGTTTGACACAGACCACTTCTTATCCAGCTACATCTGATTGTAATCCTCTCAAATTTGCCTTGCAGGCTTTCCTGATTGCAAAGAACAGCCACACTCCACAGAAAAGCTGCAAGCCTTCAGAAGCCTCACTCCATTACTGTCACATTGCACACAACTCTGGGGAATGCTTAGCACTGCAAGTTAAAGTTTACCAAAGTGACAAACTTTAGTCAAGTTTGTCACTTGCTCCGTCTCAGCAAGAGGAGCACAGGGAGAAGTTCTCCTTCTACAGCCGCAAAATCACAATCAAACACCTATAATAAATAAAAGTAAACAAACTCATAACATTTTTGTTTAATCTTCTTAAAGAGGCAGCAACATGTATTTTCTTGGCATATAGTGCCAATTGTTTAACATAAATAATTAACTGTTAAATTCAGTGAATGGGACTTAAAAGAAATGTTGCATTTTCATGTCTTAAAATTGGACCTCTGTCTCTTTAAACACTTCTGCTCTATCTGAAACTCCGCCTTCATTAAGTCGTCACAGCATGTCTCCTTGATTATCCCTTTAACAACATTTTTACTGAGAAGTAGCTTGTTTACTGAGCAAACCAGTAAACAAGCTACTGGTTGTTTACAGTAGCTTGTTTACTGCTACAGTAAACAAGCTACTGCCGCTGGCTAGTCTGAAGGAGCTGAGTGGGGGGATTGTGGGGGAGGGCTGCTCTGTGAGTTGAAAGTGCAGAAGCTGCAGCTCTGAGGAGGAGCTGCATCTGGTAGGGGAGGCTAGGTTGGGAGAGACAAACCCTAAAGACTATCAGCTGGAATTGGAGCACAATATGGTTCCACATTGTATTGACTCAGGGAGGCAGCAATCCAGCGTCTCACAAGTTTTACACACCAAACCTTTCAGTTTTATATTGAAAAATTTTTTAGATAATGTTCTTTATACTTCACAACTGCATACTGCTTTATGTTAGTTTTCCATATTAAATTTCAATAAAATATATTTATATTAGTGGTTGTGACAAAATATGTAAACGTTCATGGGGTATGAATACTTTTACAAGCCTCTGTAAAATAAAGAAAACCTCAAGGTTGCACAACATGGACACCTGCAGCTTATAGACAAGTGCGCCCTCTAGGTGTATTTTTCTTTTTTCTTTTTTCATAGCTTGCTGGTGCAGCGTGTATTTCAGATTCACTTAATAGTCTGGAAATTACAGTATCTGGTTGGGCCATCCTTAGCAACAATAATTGCAATCCAGCGTCTTCTCTGCAACACATTTTGTGTGTCATCATCATAAACATGGCAAGAAATGCTGATTGAGTCTCCTTCCAGCCGGCCCGCTGCACCCTGGGGCCGATCAGTCCAGTCACGTCTGCTGGCCCTCAGAGCTGTCTTAAACACCGCACAGATCAGCTCGTCTCAGCCGCTTTGATCTCTTTCAGATAGCGGGAGTTCTCAGAGGGAAAATCCATAGTAAAGCTTTTGGACTTCGCAGTGCTGAAGCAATCTAGTAAAATGATGCTGGCATATGAGGAGCCTTCTAAAAGGAGGTCTGATTTTCACCCAGTGAGACAGACTCTGCAGGGGCGTCCCAGGAGGACAGAAACAATAAAATGAGAATATCGTTGCGTGGCAAACAGAACACAAATAAATCTTTTAGATTTGCCCATGAAGAATTGAACTGCTCATGTGCATCAAAGCCACAGTGATTTGTGGTGCGCTACACAGAGGAGCTTTTGACTTTAGACACCAGCTTCTTGTTTGGTCAATAGCTCTTAGAGTGAGTTCTAGGGATATTGAAGGGATTTTTGATTGCTGTGGGAAGTAGAAGTTCTTCTAAAAGCAAATTATTCTGAACAAGGGTTTATTTAAAGGGCCAGGATTATGTGCTTTCCAGGCACATAGTGCAATTTTATAGCACAACCAACTTACTATGTCAACTTGAGTTGTTATAAAATTGCTATAAATATAAAATATGACTTAAAATAAATTGTACTTTGTAGTTTAATGCCTTGAAATTGGGCCTCTGTGTCTTTAAAAACGCCTGCTCTTTTGAAACTCCTCCTTCAGGACGTCATCACAGCATGGCTCTATTAAGCCTTTAACAATGTTTTTACCAGTGATGCCCTGAGAAGTAGCTCAGTGCAATACTTGTTGTATCTGCAGATGAGCAGTTCCACCAGGTGTTTGCTAATTGCTGCTGGCTACTCTGAAGGAGTGGAGCGGGAGAGTCGACAAGGAGGGTTGCTCTGTGAGGAAGAAACTTGGAAACTGCAGCTCTGAGAAGGAGCTGCATCTTGAAGGCGGGGCTAGGTCCACTCAGGCGACGGTTGCCATGGGAAAATAATATAGTCATGCATGAAAGAATTAAACGTCCACTATTATGCAAAGTTCACTTTTCTGTAGTACCAGCTGGGTATCAACTGCTTCTACAAAAACACCCAGCTGTTTATTGGGAATAAGTACTTTTTTTGTTTTTGTCTAAATGCTGAGTCAGGAGGGCATGGCCAGCAGCAGCTCATTTGCATAATCATGATATGACCCTAACACAGCGCATTCCTTAATGAGCTCAAAACAGGCAGAACCGGTCGGGTGAAGTCTCAATATCTGAAAATGATTTTGTGTTTCAAATCTGATAAACATGTTTTGTGTAGGCCACAGACCTAACCTAGCTTGTTCAAGGAAGAAGCATAATAGTGGATCTTTAACACTTTATGTATGTTTTTGATGAGGGAATAACATTATACCATGATGTCAGGCTCTAAAAACTTGATTACTTCATACTGTCCAATTAAAAAGAATCATGCTGTAGAAATGGCTGAGGGTTTTGAAATTACTGTTATTTATAAGTTATAGTTTACAGTGGTGAAACTCAAAATCACATCAGCCAGATGATGATGATGTTGGGAACAAAGTAAAGCCTTTTACCAGTTCCAGCTGGACTAGGATCTTGTTGCTGTAATGGTTATTGTGCAGAGTCTCTCTGCCTCACACTGTGCTGCACACAGGCTGCCCTCTGCTGACCCAGCAGCTCTGTCCTGCTGCTGGCCGTTAGAGGAACTCAGTCAGTGCAACCTCTTAGTTTGAGCGCACTCTCAGATATACAGCAGCAGAGTTTTGAACTTAATGTAAAGGCTTACATAATAATGTACAACAAAGCCTGAAAATTTCATATGCATTGTATCAATTTCTTTCATTCTCACTTTCATCAGAACTCTTGCTGCAGCTTTTAATCATCTGAAGACTTTTGACTGATTTTTAAAATCTTTTATTATCGTTTTTTACTTTCTTGTAGTAAAGCCCTAACGTAACAAATGACCTAACATAACAAATGCATGGACTAGTTGTTCAGCATCTCTCTGGGACAGAATATTTCTAATTTTAACAATATTCTGGATGTGAAAGAAAAATAAAAGTCTTAACAACTGTTTTATTAATGTTATTACTGGGGGCCAGAGCCTGTGGTACAAAGATAACTGCTGTTTAGTCGGAATTTAAAAGTAGAACATTCAAACTGAGGTCTACACACTGTCTTAACCCTGTTGCCTTTAAGCAAGAAGGTCCTGGGTTCAAATCCCGGCCCGGGGTCTTTTTGCACGGCGTTAGGATGTTCTCCCTGTGCATGCACCGGTTCTTCCTCACACTGTCCAGAAACATGACTGTGAGGCTAAAGGTTGCTAAATTGACCTTAGGAGTTAATGGTTGCTTGTCCTACGTTGCCTTGCAATGGACTGTCGACCTGACCAGGGTGTTAAAAACAATTATGCAGCAATGCTTTGCGATTATTATTTATTAGTAAATATAGTCCAAATGATGTCCACTTCTACACTTTTCTGTGACTCTGCCAGTCTCTGTGTATCTCTGAAAAAATTCTGAACTCAGTGGACACCTCATGGTACATGGCTACAGTGGTGGTGAGCCATTGATCAGTTTTACAGCGGCTATCTTGGTCCCATGATGCCAGAATGTGAACGGGACGATGAGGAGGATGGTGTAGGTACTAATTCTGACTGAACCAGGAAAGATTTTGGTCAATTCAGGGATCAAACACTTGTGAATTTTGCCACTCCTTGTTAGAGATCAGCAAGTTGTGGAAAATTACTGAAACATTGTGCAGTTGGACATGTGCATTCAGATACGTAGAGAAAGTCACTTTAAGGTCATCTGTAAAGGTCATAGTGCCTTTTAGGTTCATCCTGAAATGTTACCTGAAAGCTGAATATCCCTTACTTTTCCTGAGTAGTGCCCAAAAACAAACATCTTCTCAGGACGAATACAAATGGCAAATGGTCTGAACTTATATTTCCAATCATTTTGATCACTCAATGCGCTTTATACTATAGTCAGATTCACCCATTCACATTCACAAATGCTCACACATTCATACACCAATACGCAGATTGGTAGGCAATTGAACCTAAGACCTTCTGATCACAAGATGACCACGCTACCCACAGAGCAACAGTCACCCAAAAACAAGTCAACTCAATAAAGGCAGATTCAAGATTAATTACATATTTGATATTTGTCATTAAACAGCACATTCAAACTTAGTTTGTTTTTTTTGATTAAAATTTTTTAATTGGTTAAAACTTCTCTATAAAAGGAAACCTGGCAGATTCCATCCAGTCACTGAGTTCCAACAACCCCTCACACTGCACATGCATGTAGCAACAGTGGAGAGAAAAACTCCTTCAACATGAAGACTGAGGAACACAGCAGAGGGGTCAGACCGGTAGAGAGATTTATATCAGGGTTAGGTTTAAAAAACATTTTCCCATCATCTGAAATATGGAAACAGGAAAATAAAACTAAACAGACCGGCTGGGCTGGGAAGCAGAGAGGACGACCATGGAGGAGCTGCAGAGATCCACAGCTCAGGTGGGAACATCTGTTGACATGGAAACACACAGCCACATTCGACATACGGCTTGAGTCATGAGCATGAGCTTCAGTTTTAGTCTGTAGATGTACGTGGCTGGTAGACTCAAAGCAAAACAGTTGTTTCTGTGCAGCTCTACAGAAATTGACCAACTTCTGGCTGGTTGAAGATAAAACTGCAGATAAGTGAGAAGCAGAGAAGAGCACACTCATGAACACACACCTGTGTGTGTGTGAAGCACTTCAGAGCGTGGAGCACTGTATGCCTTTAATTAGAGAGTAGCTGTTACAGTATGTACTTGTAAAAAGATCGTGAAGTAGCCTGTTTTATAAAAAATACATGGAAGTGTTTGTTGTGGAGCTCTCCTGTGGAGGATCTGTCAAAGTGTGTATTTCACAGAGTGTGTGTGTTGTGAGAGGGGGCTCTTTTGACCTTGCTGTTGTTTCTTTCGATTTTTACCACTCACACACTGTCAGGCAAATTTAATGCAGTGCATTGATCAACTTCATATTGAAACCAACTCTTTCTGCCTCCCCCATCACTCAACAGGTTTCTCTCCCGCTCACACACAAGCGCTAACTAAAATTGCTGATTGATTACATGTTGCTATGGATAATAGATGGTGACCTCCAGTTTGCCTTTGCTGCTGCTGCTGCTGTTGTCTCAGCATGAAGAATAGCCACAGGATCCCAAACCAATGATCTTTTCCCCATCCTGCCCTAAAGCCTCTAAGTCTGAATAATTCAATTTGTATCCACTAAAGCTGCATTTGTCAAACTGGGTTTGTGCTTGCAGCTCCTTTAGCCAGCCTGCTGCACTCCACACACTTTGATTCACAAAATTCCAAAGACATTTGAAGTCACTGTGTGTGCAGGAAGAGCTGGAGAACTTCTCCAACATCCTGAAAATTCATTATGTTCAGTTCTAGACAGCATAAATTGTGAATGCAATTTCAAACATGTTTCCTCCAATTAGAAAGGATTTCAGTGGCATTTTTATAACTGAAAACCATAGAATGTTGCGTGGTTGCAAAAGTACCACTGCTTTAGTTGGGCTTTTTAGTACAACTGTTTATAACTCCGTATAAAATTCTTATTTAGTGAAAAATTAAAAGGCTTCCTTTAAAGTGTCAAAAATGGCATAAAAGTCGTTGAGTTCTTGAAAAATTTCCCCAAACACTCTGGGGCGCTTTAACAAAGAGGAACGTCCATGACACACAGTTGAAAGCAGATGTTTACATTTACTTTATGAAAAGAAAAGGTTGATGGAAACGGCAACATTTGAAAGAAAACTTCCTGAGTCATACTAGAAAGTTTTTACTGTTGCTTTTGGTGGTTTTTGGTTTTTCAGTAGCCACTCCTCTGCTACTGTGCTACAGCAGAGATTGCTGCATCAGAACTTATTCAGTGAATGTGTTTCAAACGCTCCCATCCACTTGTGGCTCTGTCTGCAAAACCTGGAAAATTTTCAAAGTCCAAACTTCCACTCATATCCAGGCTGGGATGTGAGTGGTGGAGCCAGTGGTCGCGTTAAACCCAATATTTTCAGTCTGGTGACGGAAAAATCAGATAGCCATCCATCATTGACTTGGTTGGTTTATGATGAGTTAATTTTCACTGTGAGTTGCCCTGCAGTGGACTGGACATCTGTCTGGAGTGAACCTCACCTCTCATCCCCCTTGTTCCTAGATGATAAGTGTGTTACATAATGGATGGATTTGATGTAACATGGGGCTGCACATTAGTGCAGTTGGTAGAACTGTTGCCTTGCAGCAAGAAGGTCCTGGGTTTGATTCCCGGCCCGGGATCTTTCTGCATGGAGTTTGCATGTTCTCCTTGTGCATGCTGGGTTCTCTCCAGGTACTCCGGCTTCCTCCCACAGTCCAAAAATAGGAGGTGTGAGTGTGCATGGTTGTTTGTCCTGTCTGTTTCTGTGTTGCCCTGCGGCAGACTGGTGACCTGTCCAGGGTGACCCTGCCTCTCACCTGGAAAGTTAGCTGGAGATAGACACCAGCGCCTCCTGACCTCACTAAGGACAAGGGAGTTAGAAAATGGATGGATGTAACAGTGAGGCATACCTCTGGATATATTTTTAGACAAAATCTCAAATGATGTGGAATCTAACTCTCAGCCTGGCTTCCTGGCCAAAGCCACATGACATGCAGCTGGGCTGCACCTCTCCAAGGGAAAGCCCCCCCACACAGACACACCCACAAAAATCCCCAACAACACAAGGATCATGTTAGGATTAGGGGTAGGAGTTGTGGTGTAAATTAAGTTTAAGTCAATGTTAAAAATATACAGGTAATTATTACAGTTAGGAACAAGTTGAGTTTCTAAAATGAACTGATGTAAATAGAAATACAGAGCTGGATAGAGTAACCAATATTTGTTTTGATTCATGATTGTTCCAACATTGCTACATATGTCAATCCTGCCATTTAGCTCCTGGACCTCCTTTCTTGGCTTTACTCTGTGTGATTTCAAAATAAAATCCTCATCCCTTTTTGTGTTTACATAGTTGTTGTTTTTTTTTTGTTTGTTTTTTTTAACAATGGGAGCATATGTAAGCGGACAGGCAGAGGCAGAGTTGAGAACCTCCCCGGTGTGACAAGCTAATAAATCTGTCACTTACATTTCAGGAAGTCTCTAAGGAGCGAAGCACACATCTGTTAACAGTACCTCTAAAATCCTCCCTGCAGACATCATCAAATCTGTGTGGAAGGAAGGGAAAGATGACTCTTCCACATAGTCTGCTGAAAGAAGAGCTCACAATATCCACATCACCCAGAGAGCTCACTCTTATTTACTGTGTAAAGCGCCAGCAGTGATAGCTGTGATGTGTCCTCAGGGTGAGACTTTATGTGTCATTTAGCACCTTAAAGCCAATTGTCAGTCTTATCTAGACTGAATTATTGACTCTCACAACAACTCCTGCATCTGGCTTTTGAACTGAACTCTCGATCGTTTCCGTCACTCTTTGACTTTTATAGCACTGGCAATAACATTGAAGCAATTGTAATGTACACTTAGAGGTATAAATAGCTTGGAACTGAGCGGGGTACTATATTCTCCAGCTTTACAAGGGCTAGATGTCTCATATCCCCAGGGGTAACTGTGTATACAGCTTGGTTAATTGAGAAAACAGCCAGTTGTTCATTGGCAGGATTTAGGAGCTCAGTTACTTAGAGCCATAACGGCGGCAAATTGGTTTGGTCTTTCTTTGAGAGACGCTGGAAAACCTGATTTCAAGAGCTACCAACAATTTGTGAAAAATGTTCCAGTTTTGTCTTAACCTAAATATACAGATGAATTTGAAGGTAAAATATTTTACTTGACAAACATATTGAAAAGAAAAACAATGCTCTTTGATGAATTGATGAACAAATTGAATTTGTTGAATTTTTATTTTAAATCCAGAGAAAATATTTGTAATATTCCCTCCAGTTGTTGGTGACCTTAACCCTACACCGGAGTGGTTGTAGTTGCCATTCAGGAGGAATTCACACCACCTCTGTTTAGTCTGCTTTAACCCAACTCCGGTTCATTTGCAAGTCCACTTTGTTTGTGTCGGTGTGAATGTGTAATCGAACTCTGATGCGGATTCAAAAATTGAACTCTGGCTCACCTACATAGCTCAGCCTGGGTTTGGTTGAAGTGAACTGTGGTGCGGTTCAAATGCATATGTGAACGCCAAGCAGACTGGAGATCGCTCCAAAAGCAGGAAGCATTATAGTGCAAGGCATTCTGGGTAAATACAACCAAAACAAACATGTCTAACAAGTCTAGTGCTAGCTGGAGTAATGACTCGGTCTTTTACCAAGATCAAAAGAGAAATCCTTCAACCACTAAAATCTGACATCACTCCGTTTTTGTTTACATTTTACAAAGAAAGAAGCTGTGCTCAGTGTCTTCAGGAGTTTTCATGTGATTTCTTTAGTAGATCGTTCTGTCTTACCATTCTGCCAATAAGCACATTGAAATAACTTTGATAATTCCAACTAACATAAAACAGGAAGGGCTTGCTCTCATTTAGTGTTAGACAGTGAGAATAAAAAGGTTGTGTATTTTTATACACAGCATGTTAACTCCTGTTTTCAACTATTTATTTCCCCTCCAGCCAGGGAACATGAACCTTCTGACCCCTGGGAGAAGCTGGAGGGTGCGTGAGTTCAGTTTAAATGAACACCTCTTTTTACATTGCTTTCTTATCTTTAGAGTTTAGGCACTCGCCTAAACTCTATCAGAAATAAACAGAATGCAAAAAATTATTTCACATTCTCATCTTTCCGGGGTATGAATAATTTTGAGCTTAGCCACATTTTCTGTGAAGAAACTCTGAGCCTCTTTATGTCTCTATCTCCAAAGATCTGCTTTATTTTTCTGTTGATTTTCTGCGAAGCTCCAGCGAGGCGCTGATGGCACGTTGGGTCTAAACAGGCCATTTCTCTTAGATGATGATTTGTGTCCCATTTAAATGAGCATTAAGGCGTGAGGTTTGCTCAGAGTCTCGGGGTGGGAGACAGATGACACCCCAGAGGGGGCAGGAACACTGCCTGGATTCATCAATGTGAGGGGAGCTGTCAAACTGAATCAATAGGGGAGGAGGGATCACACTTGCAACACACTCCTAGCACCATCATTTCACATGTTCTCATTTTTCCTTCAAAATCCCAGCACTAGACTTATCTTTAGGTCAGAATCAATTTTTAATTTTGCATGGTAATGATGAACAAATTACTGAATTGCTTTATTCTTCAAAGTTGCGTTTCACAAAAAAAGAAAAGAAAATGAATGTACTTTTAGAGCAGGCATCTGAGCTCTCAGCAGAGACTTTGTCACATACGGCAGACGGAAGAGTAAAACTGTTGTTGTCTGGATGTCAGTAAATAAACATTAACTTACTTGGAAATTCAAACAAGCCCAGAGGTCATCTGGTTTTCAGAACTCACTGATTTCATTTGTGGTTTTACTGAGGAGGAGAGAAAGAAGTCCAGTTAGTGAGCCCATTTGGTCTTCTGTTCCCGTCCAGAACCAGAAATGGTTCTAATGCTGCTTCACCTGCAAGCAGATACTCAGGTAGATTTAATGCTGTGACCAATAATAAGGCAGGTGGAGGTAAATCTGTGTATTTATGGAGGTTCAGTTTTAATCCAGTCCATGTTTGGGGAACCCAATGTTACTTTCATGACATATTCTGCTGATAAAATTGATTTTTTCAGTTAATAAATGTTGTTTCTCTTCCCTGATGGAGGGTGAGATTCAGTCACAACAGACACTGTATATGTCTAAAATAATTTTCAACATCAGTTTATGTTTTTTGTTACTAAGGTAATATATTGATAACGACCTAATAGTGAGAGTTTATCCTCTCAAAAAAGAGTAATAAAGTTTTATTTTTAAAGAATACTTAACACTAGAACTGGAAGATATTTTAAATATCCAAAAACACGACAACCAGAAAGAATGAATAGCATGGAAATAAAAACCACATTCAACAGAAACCATAAATAAAATGCTTCATGATGTTTCTGGACACACAATAGGCCTTCAGAAAATATTAATCATAACAATGGAAACGATCAAATTCATTTTAATTTATCATGCGATTAATTGATTCATTACTTATTGTGACATGCTTACTTATCAGGCCTTTTCTGAACCATTCCAACATCACTCCCACCCCTCACATCTCCTTTTTCTCTACTTAAAGCAGGCTCTATGTTATATCCTAAGATTTCTTTCAGTGTGCAAAAACTGTAGCAGTACAATTTATGCTGACTCTGACTTTAAACTTATTTTTCCAATTTGGATTCAGAAGAAAAGTTGCCCAGTTGTTAAAGGTGGTTTATTGAATGCCTGTGTTTTCATAGTGATGGCTATGGAGGAACGCTGTGTGTGAGGGATGGCATTCCCCTGTCATTAGAATTGAAAATAGGGGGACAAATATGTTGGTTTTATCAATTAAGATGGAGCAATGTTGCAAATTTTATACAACGCTCTGCAGACTGTAAATGAAAATGCCGTATGTTCTCACTCTTTCTTGTTTCTACATTTTCTCCTTCTTTTTCTGAGCCAAGTATTCTGAGACATGGTGGTACACGTTAGATGGTATTAATAAATACATTTATTTTCATGCATTGTTTGATATAATTGATTATGACCTCATAGAAGAGTTAGGATTATTCCACACAGTTGAGAATGATCTATGTGTGGATTGTAAAATGAGAAAACATTCACATTAAATAATAATAATTATGTTGTTGTTTAAGAATGAAAATCTGTAGATTGTGCCAGGTTTTTTTTAAATCAGATTAATCAATTAATTGTCAACATATTCAAAGGAATAACCAATCACTACAATAATCGTTACATTAGATAAGAATAATAAAAACATACCTTCATTCCAACTCATTAAATTTCCTGATGAGTGTTCTGTTTATGTTGTTGTTTATTTATATTGAAACAAAACCTATAAAACATGTACATGTTGATACAATCTTTCAAGAAGCAGGTTTGAAATTCAAATCTCAGCTGCTGTTTTTCTGACTGGATGTTTCTCCCAGCAGCCTGCATCCATGCAAAGGCTCAGACACTTCATAAGTTCATGTTGGTTTGTGTGTTCAGAAGAGAAACAGAGAAAGGAAACACGGGAGAAAAATTAGTGAAATATATGAGAATATAAGAAGCTGGAGAAAATGTGTCAATGTGTTCTGCTTGTATGTCTGGGTTTGTATGTCGCTTTTATTTCTAGGTAACATGTCACCAAGCCGAGCAAAATCAATCATTTTAAATAAAATATCCCAGCCTAGATGTGAACGATGTCATTCATGTTGAAAATACTCCAAACAAACACATGAAAAGTGCAAAGAAAGTTTGCCATGAGGAAAGTAGGATTCACAGAGCAGGGCTTGGCTTGAATTGGATTTCCTGAATTTCTAACTCTTATCGAATCAGAAAGAATTTGGGACTTAACACATGAAAACACCAGTGGAAACAAGCAAACTGTTTTCTATTCAGGGATTTCTTAAAAGTTTGGATGCAGTCTCACAAGGCTGCATGCAAATATTCAGACTTCTGACTGAATAATCTCATTTGAAACAAGAGAAGCCTACAGGGGCTAAAACCTTAGAAAACCCTCAATATCCAGTTATTGTGGGTTCTAAACCTACAATAACTGGATATTTGGAGATGTTTTTATATTGCTCCAATGTAATATTCTAGTTTTAAATGTCATGTCTTAATTTACTGGAGCAGAAAATGATCATCATTAGTAACAGAAATAAAGTCTTGAAAACATCAGTGGTGGATTTACTGCTGTAACAAACTCAATGATATTCTAATGTGTTGAATCAGACTGATCTTTGATGAACAACAGATATATGCTTTATGTTGATTGGGGTGATTTTCCTTTTCATATTATGATGATTTTTCTCTGATTTCTAATAAATGATATAACGGAGAAATATCGAAAACTCTTGTTTGTGGTAGAATGATGGGAAGGTAACAGTTCACTCAGGAATAGTCTATGACATTGGCTCATAGTTGTGGAAAAATATAAAAGTTTATTTTTAATCTGTGTGGAGAATTATCCTTTCTCCATTTAGGTTCTTGATGTATGAGATTGAAGAAGAGTCAGCGAGTTGTATTCATGAATTTCATTTATTAAGACTAAAAAGCAGCATTGGTCCATTTTCCATGCTAACCTTATGGGCTAACACAGCAAAATGGCTCCTAACAGTTTCTAGTTCCCTCAGTTGGCTTCTATCTAAGCTATGCCTTAAAGATGGCGTTCCCCAGCGTGTCATTTCCTTAGACATTAGCTTTGTACATGTGCTCACTGTATGTGTATAGAGGCATGCAAAATAGCTAAAAGAGACAGAGGCAAACAGAATTATTTATTCCCAACATTTGTTATTTTGTCAATTAGTATTTAGTCAGCTGCACATATTATTGTCCATAATAATAGAATATTTTTTCTATTCTTCCTAAGTGGTCAAACCAAAACTGGTTTTATTTAGTCTAATATGGAGCATTAAACGCCCCAGACCCAAACAGCCTGCTGAATGTGAAGTCTTGACTCCTTCAATCCCGCCTACATCCTGCTGTTAATGTGTTGACTCTGTAACACCTTGGAAGTGACACTAATGACGAACGCTGTCATCAGCTGCGCGGTTAATGACCTCAGTCATCAGAGCCGTGGATTAGGCCGCGCAGTTTCATCACAGTTGAGTTGTAAATGTTGTGCATAAATATGCACTGGGAGGAATATTAGCTTCTCTCTGCACTGTCGTTCTGATTTCATAAAAAGGTAATGAATTGTTAATAGCATGATTACGCTGAAAATAGAATAAGTGGAAAATGGAGTTGGCATTGTGGCTCCCACTGGTTTCCCTCCACCTCATGAAACGAGAGCCTGTTCATTATGTGTCAATACTTCATAGGCCATTTGTCTAGCTGTGATCAAATGAATAATCTCATTACTAATATGAGACTCAATTGCTCCGGTTTAGCTCAGGTCACTTATCACTGTTCAAAAGTATTTTCTCTCCCTTTATGTCACAGATGGATTTGACTTTAAGCATTTCGGTGACACACTGTTAAACCGGTTTATTCACCTTTGTTCACGGCTTTCTTAATTAAACTCCTAGAATGAAAGAGCTGCTTGTATAATGTCTTTATTTTACTTTTTAATAACATGACACATTCATATCTGTTCTTACTGTGCAGTACATGTCCCAGTGTAGGTTCTGAACATTATCTAGCTCTCTAATCACATCAAATATGTTTGCATTAAGAAAGCTAAATGGCAAAAGCAGAGATGTTTTAGAATAAAAAATGGTTTAAAAGAAAAATAAAAGAACAGAGACAAAACAATTACACTGAAATTCAAAACACGTGCACATAAAAAGAAACATCAAATGCAGGTTTAAACAGATAAAAATTAAATTAAATACAAAAATGAAAAGTTTTTAATAAAAAATAAAAGCATAATTAAAAGTTGAAGTTCAGTCATACCCAGAACAGAAGCAGAACTTCTTTGATTCCAGGTCCCTGGTTCTGATGCTGCTGCCCCTACAGATGATGGCAGAAGAGATGAAACTCTCAACAGACTGATAGAAGGCCGCTGTCCTGCAGTTTTTAGATGTGCCACAGGTACAAAACGCTGGAATGAAATGGCTTAATTACCTCCTCCTTGTGTAGATCAGTTCTCCAGATCCTTAATGACCTAATTATTCTGTTCAGTTGTGGTGCAGCAGAGACACATCTAAAAGTTGCAGGACTGCAGTCCTCGAGGACTGGAGTTTGAGACCCCTGATCCGATGCTGTTTTGTTACTCATTCTGCTGCAAGTTGGCTCAATTTTGACGCGCAAGACGTAACCGGTAAAATCCGGTTTAGAATTTTCAAAATAAAAGATCCGGAAGTAGTTCATTATTTCTTGCGTGGCCCGGTACCAATTGGTCCGGTCCGCGGCCCGGTGGTTGGGGACCACTGTTCTAGACGATTAATTGTTGTGTAAGTTGTTGCAGTGATAAACAAACTGGTTCTGATATGATCTGTCTTCCTGGTGTTGGTCAGAACTCTGGCAGCAACATCTGGGATGAGCTGCAGCTGATAATTGTGATAGAAAGTTGATTTAGTAATAGAATGTGTGTGGATGTTAACACTGAGGTCTGGGTCAGTGATCACATCATAGGATGGACTGTGGTCTGTATCATCATCGTCCAGCTGAGTGATGATTTCCTGGTCTGGGGGTGACATGCATCTGGACTCTGCTGATTGATTTAGAACACAATTTGTCCCTCTAGATCTTATTCAGGAATACTGAAGTAAAAGGATCTGAATATAAAATTCCAAGGTGTTCTGATATTTAATCAGAGTAACATTATGTATCATTTTATGTATGCTGCAAAGGTTTGAGCTACTTTGTGTTTATCCATCACATGCATTTCCCATAACGCGAGTTGGAAGATTATGGCTGCCATGACAAAATCTAAAAACGTTCAAGGGTGTAAGTACTTTTGCAACACACTGTATGCAATGCTAGAGCAAACATCTTGCAAGCTTGGGTCTTTTCTTGTAGGAAAGAGTTTAAATATTTAGAGATGATTGTCAGACTAGAAGAGAGCGAGAGGGATTTTATTCCACAGCTGCTATGTACGGGATGGAGGTTTGTGGAATATATGTTGAAGGTTCATTGTTGAGCAAAAGGTGTGTTTGTATATCCAAAAAATATTTTTGTCCTTTAGAAATTTTATATGTGGATTTATTTGTTTGTAAAATAGTCTATTAGGCAAAAAAAGTCTAATATCAAGATGGCTCTACTTGTTTGGAAAATATTGTTATCGTCTCTTCAAAACCCCCTCTGGTTGAAACCCAGTCGAGACCCTTCAGGTTCTCCGGTGGTGTTAGGATAAATGTCCTAACAGGCAGTAATGGAAGCAAAGCTGAGAGGCTGACAGCAGAATGTCTCCATTTCTCTACGCATCTTAATATTTCAGTGGCTTCCCCAGCAGTTTCTGCAGGTTCCTCACTGCAGGCAGCTCCTTCCAGCATTGGCTGACTGGCTTTAATTAGAGGAGGAGGGAACTTATCACAAGAACAGCTGAAGCCGTCGCCGCAGCAGCAGCAGCAGCAGCAGCAGCAGCAGCAGCAGCAGCAGCAGCAGCAGCAGCAGCAGCAGCAGCAGCAGCAGCAGCAGCAGCACTGGGCTGGGAGATCCTGCTCTGAATGTTTTATCAGACCCTGGGCTGGGCGCCTGGGTAGACGCGTCAAACAGAATGTGAAAAAGTCTGGAGACGTTTCTATCAGCACTGGAAGACGTTTTCATTCCTGGATTTATTTAGGCAGCCTGACATGCTTCCAGTTACACAGAATGTACATTGATCCACTGAGATCTTCAAGGGCCAAGTGCACATGTTTAAAGTTGGGTCAGTACAGAATTCTTAAAAAAAAGATTCAATTTAAGCCTCCAACTCTTTGGAACTTATTCAGCTTTGGAACAGAAATGGAAACATATCCGCTTGTGTGCTGCAAGCGTAATGAGCGCTGCTGCTTAAACATGACCTGAACGTAGCCTTGAGGAAAAAAAAGTGTTTTCAAAAACAACTGAGTTGTGTTAAGTCTGCAACTGCATGGAAACAGCAGTTATTACACATTTATCTGATTGTATTTATAATGACACAAGCTATAAGTCTGCCATCACTGGCAGAAATATAACAGGAAACATTATGGACAAAGGAGGACTGAATCAATTATTTAGGCTAAAACTGAAATCACAAAAGGAGCCATATCACCGCCTGCAGCAAGCTGGGAAATTAGGTCAGTTTCATAATGTTGTGGTAGAAGCTCTGCATCTGCGGCAGAGCCTGGAAACAGAAACACGTCCAGGATGGATGCCGGTGAAAATCCTGCGCTTGGCAACATGAATTGTGTTTAAGAACTCCAGAAGACTCAGTGGAGAACTTCGGCTTATTCTTAGACACATTTAGAAGGTTAGCAAGATGTTTCAGAGTTAAAGACAGAGGAGTTTTACTCAGGTTCTAACATTTAGACGTTTCTTCATTGTGTTTTGACAATAAAATATTCAAAGGATTATAACCTGCTCAGAGCATTAAACTTTAAACATGGCCACCAGTTTCATGTTCTAAACACATTCAACCCAAATTCAAACCTGATTTTCATTGTTTTTGGACAATAATATTGGTGATGCCAAATAAAATATGGAGGAATGAAGCCAGGGCTCATAACTGCACCGTGCTACACTACATACGGTTATATATTCAATCATGTTCATTGTCAAGAACCTACAAAAGCTTTTCACATTTGATTTGAACTGACTGAATGATCTGTCAGCTAATATTTTTTACATTTTCATATTTCACAAAATAAATTGTGACAAATGCAAATGTTTGAGAGAGTGAGTCTTAAGCCTTTAGTTCTAGTTTTGACCAGTCAATAATTTTGCTTTTCCAAGTATTTTTTACTTTGTGACAGTAGAGTAATCATGTTAGAATGTGATATAATATTTCTTTAGTTTACCTGTAAAGCAAATTATTCAGTTGCAGAATTCTACAAAAACACATCTAACAAATTAAACCAAATGTTTAATCCATAAAAAGAGATCTATTTGAATGATTTTGTAACTTTGTATGTCAACATGACAGAGAGCAGAGCTCTTTGAAACCAGGTAACGCCGGGTACGGGAGCTGCAGAGGCCAAAACACTACTGAAGCTACTGAAGCTACTGCAAACTGTAAACCAGCTGACCAGCTTCGTTTTTGTTTTTATGGCGGTTGGGAAGCATCACCACACAGCGCCTCATGCTGCACAGGCTCAGTTACATGACGTCATCATTTGACATTGCAATATTAATTTTCTCACTGATGTCAAAAATTCCACTGATATCACTGAAAATGAGACGATATGGAACACCGCTAGTCTTTACTTTAAAAAGAATTGCTGTTCAGAAAAGCATTAATCAAAGTGGATGACAGAGAAGCAGGAACACGTGGGGGTGTTCATTTATTCTCCCACCCATTAATCTCTAATCTTAAATCTGGGAATGACATCAACCCGTATCCATGGACGCAGGCTGCTTGACCCTCGTACACACAAACACACATCCCAGTTATTACATCAGCTGAATGTTTCACTCAAAGACATGCAGTTTTCACCACCAGGTCGTGTCGTGATAATGTGCTGGTTTATAGATGCTCAGAGGAGAAGACGGAAAAATAAAGTGCTCTAGAATATAAATGCAGCTTTTTATATCATTGTTGTCCCTGTGGTATAAAATCCACAAAGGCAAAATAGCAGATCTCTACCCACTTTATTTATTTATTTTTTTATAAACACAATGTGTTTTCCTCCTCATGTTCTGACCCACTGTTTTCTTAATAATCCTATAAAAGTATTATTGTACTTTTCACTTCAGGGAACAATGGTCAAAAAATGTGGTTTAAACACCCGTAGGAATCCTTAACCTACTGGGGGTCCGAATGGACAAAATGATGCCATACAGAGTCTGTGGTCCATGGGACAGTAGAGTTGACTAAGAGTTAATGAATTAGTCTGAAAATGTTTTTGTTCCTTGTTTGGAAAGCCTTGGTAACCAGACTGCATACTACTATTAGCAACACAAGCTAGAAACTACCTTCACACATTAGCTAGCCTTATGTTTACTAAAGCAATGTGTGAAGGAAAATGCAGCTAAGCAGTTTATTAACAATACGTTTTGAAATAATTTGAATTCATGTTGTACAAGCTACCACTTACGTAGAGAAACAAGAGAAGTTCTTGGATTTAACAGAGACTCAGAGAGGAATCTTCAAGGCATACCGAGATGCTTGCTTTATCTTTGTGATCCAACATCACAAAACTTGGCCGATAAGTCTTAATCTCTGCCAGTTTCCCACCGTGGTTTGTCTCTGTGCACTGTGAGGAAAGGACACAGTGTGCCAGGGTCTGTCTGGACTCTCGGCTGGGGTTTTAATGAGGGCTCTTGGACTGGATGAAGGCCCTGGGGCTGCTATCAAAGCGGAGAGGGATTGGAAGCTGATTATCCTGCCATCAAGAGCTGGATCTACAGTCAAACACTCAGCAGCACGTCGTGCCGAACTCAACTCCTCACACTGTGTCAGCTCGATAAAGAGGGGGTCTCCACTGAGTCACGGTGGTACATCCATTACTGGGATTAAGATGTTTAATTAACAGCATTTCCTGAATGGAATCTTGTTTACATTGGTTGAACATTGCAGCAATGCAGCTGAAAGAACAGTTTTAAATTCTGTGTTATCGTGTAGCTACTGAAAGGAAAGGTGTTTTCAGACCAACACTCAGGAACTAAATGACAACCTGGTGGCAAACAGGAAACACAGCCCAGTTTTCCTCACCTCTTTACATATTTAACAAGAGGAAGAAAACTGAAGGTACCAGAGAAAATCCAGAATACTAACCTGGAGGGCAGCATAAAATCATCTGGGGCTTCATGCATAAGAGAGCTGGCAATAAAATGTTAAGAAAAAAAAACGAGTGTGCAGCTGTCACACTAGAAGTTGGCATTAGTGGCAAATATTGAAACATTTGGTGCACAAAAAAATTCAGACATATAAAAGCCTTGCAGACGCATGTGGCAGCACTCCTCTTCTTCATACATCCACATTTGCAGGTGCTGCATGCACCGCCCGGCCCCGGCACATAAATACATATTATGCAGATTTGCATAAATTATATGCAGACTTCCAGCTTCTGTCCAAATAACTGTGACAATGGCCCCTGCTTGTTTGCTTCCAACAGTGCCAATAACAAGAGTAATGCCAATGTATTTTATTTAAAATGCACCTTTTAGGGTACACCAGGTCACCTCAACAAAAATAAAGCAAAAAAAAAAAAAGTCAAGTTAAACATTTAAAATAAAAAACAAAAGAAAACTAAAATGATGTAAAATAAAGGGATGTTTTGACGACTGTTTGAGAAAATGAGTTCCCAGCTAGAGAATGACAGCATCTCTTAGATAATTGACATGCGTTTCATGGACATTTACATCTACATGTGAGAAAAACTGAAGACGTTTAGTATCTACATTTGATTTAAGCTTATCACCATCATTGATGTGTTTATGTTACTGTATGAGGCTAAATGTGGTTTAGGTTCATCATTTGGATTCATAATAAAAGAATAAAATTACACAAAAGCATTGGATCTGATGAGTTAAATAACACTGAATGAGTTATTACAGTAGTAGTAACCAGAGATACAATGTGCTGAGTTTCCTTAGATAGAAAACTCTCTTGAATAAACTGAACTTCACTGCATCGGTATCAATGCTTGACAACTTGTATCGGTTTGGATTGTATGTTCTTGACTTGGAATCTGTCAGCTACAGATTCCAAATCTGTACCTACTATGATTTGATTGAACTCATGCTTTTTTGCTATGTGTTGTGAACTTGTATTACACAAATAATCAATCAATAACAAGTAGATCAAGTAATACTTATGGCTACGTTCACACTGCAGCCTGATGTGACCCAAACCCGATTTTTTTTTTGCCTTAATGTGACCTGTATGTGATCTTTTAATGACTGTCTGAACAACACAAGTCAGATTTTCTTTTTATGTGACCCAGGTCACTTGGATATCTGATATGTATCCGATCTTTTTAAATGTGACCTGAATCTGAACGGCCAGGTCCATCCAATTGATGATATTGATACTCGATATTCTGTATCGAGTATCTGATATGCAGAAGTGGGACGAAAAACAACAACAAACAACGAACTATAATGAGGATTAAATTGTTAACGTCCTGGCTCTGGTCAGACTTCAAAATCGTAAGCTATGCGCTGCTGTTAGCATCCATGTTTACTTCCCCAAACACTGAGCACGCTCTCTGTGTGTGATGTTATTGCGCCCTCTACTGCACGTGTGGGACACTTTCAGGTCGTTTGCAGTTCACACTGGAGATCGCATACAGATCGCGTATAAATTCGGAATTGTGAATGACCACGGCAAAAAATTTGACAAAAAAATCAGAATTGGGTCACTTCAGGCTGTAGTGTGAACACAGCCTAAGTGAGATAGAGATGATGGGCCTCTTCACTCAGAGTTTCAATGCTAAAGTCACAATAAGTTTCTCTTTAAGCCAACTGAGCTCTTTAACCTTCTGAAATCATCTAACATAAAAGGAGCCAATGGGGTTGTAGAAGGAAATAAAAGCAAGTTTTGGTTATAATAGTGTTGGTGACATCATCACACACTACATACTCATCATCTCATGTCCTGCTCCTTACACAGGTCAGATCCAGCTCAAAGGTTTCTTGTTGAAGGGATTGCTGATTGTTCATCCAGTGATTCTGTGGCTCATGCCTCTCACAACTGGGATCTGCCTCCATTGAATTATCCCAAGTTTCATCTGCTACATTAATGCAAATGTACTCACTGGCTCTGTTGTCTTTCACAGTCAGTGTATATATGGTACATGGTCTGCAGCTGAATAGCATTTTACTAACTACATTTTTTGAAGTTAGTCAAGGGCAGAACTGACAATAATTGGTTAGTAAAGTGAAATAAAAACAGACATTTTTGTACCATCCAGCAGATAACTGGTAGTGAAATAAACATCTTTAAAAGCATCACTCATTGAGTTTCACTGACAGACTTTGTACAGTGAATAGAACAGGGTGCCAGTCTAATTTGCTTCCCTGTCATTGCTAGAGAAAAGAAAGTGAAATATGCCAAATGAATGGTATAGTTAATAACTTACTAATAAGGAACATGTTCTTGTCAGATTTCTCCCTATGTTCTGGTGTTAAGAAGTTTGACGCTGCAATTACCATCAACACAAATTACATCTGTAATATCAGCTCATGTCGTCTGCAGAAAGAGAGCAGATGAATAAGGACTTTAGAGTTTAGCTCTGACAAAAAAAACAACAAAAAAAACTACTCAGGGAAACCAGTAAGAGGATTAAAGCAAAGAAATCTCTTCTTTTCCGAGGCTGAAACATGATAGTTTGCTTTTTTAGCCCCAGTTGATGCGGCTTTTTGAAACACAGAGAGTGAAAAAATGGAAATGAATTCATGGTTCACAGAATGCTGTTGCCACTATTTGATCTCTGCAGCATTTTAGCACGACTACCACAATAACAGCAGCAGAAAGAATTCCTAATTCCAGCTGTATTTCTTTTTATCTTTTTAAAGTCTATCAAAGCAGAGCATGCCTCTTCAATACGTCGCAGAAACAGTGGCACACATTCAGGAATGAGGCCCTTCACATGGCACCAGCTCAGTTTATTTTCACCAGTTGAATATTTCTTTTACAAATCAAAAAAACACCAATAACAAACTGACACAAACACTTGATGAGTGTGTTTGTGTTAGCACGCTATTACTGTTCAGGAAGTGTGAGCAGTTTGTCTTGTTTTACATCAGATAACAGCCGGTCCTGCCCAACGATGACTTTTTGCCAAAAGACAGTAATGATTCAGTGTAACACTGCAGAGCCTGTTCATTCTGGGCCTGATCAGGCAGAGGGTTCCAATGCTAGAAAGGACGACTTATTCACGGCGCCACAATGAGAACACGTCAGTTCCTCAAACCCTTTGTGGTGTTGACTGCTATTAAAACAAACAAATGAATTTCCTTTCAGGTCAGCTGAAGTTGTAGCTTGTAGGGCGACGTTGGCTGAGGGGGATAGGAGTTCATCCTGGAACCAGATGAACCGGTGGGGTTCACTCTGTCTGTCTCTGTTGTAGTGTCCATGAGCAAGAACATTTTACCTGCCTTACCTGCTGCTGGTGGTCAAAGCGCCCAGGTGCCTCACCTCTGTCAGTCTGGCCCAGCCAGGTGAATGAATGAATGTAAAGCAAAACACTTTGGAGTCCTCTGACTTGATAAAATGCTATTCAGCTGCAGACCATGTACCGTACAGCTTATTTATTTGTTTAATCTTTATTTTACCTGTAAGTTGGTTGAAACAAATTTTCATTTCCAACACCGACCGAACCAGGAAGGGAGAAAACATCATAGAGCAGAGCATATATGCCTGAGCATATGATGCAACAGATTGCATCACAACCACAGGTTGTGGACTTGAAGAAGTCAAAAGGAGACAGCACTCTTTACTTTTCTATCTGCTTTGCCTGCATTCTGCATTATATACTGACAAAACCAAACAGGACGTTCAATCAGAGGCCCAAACCGATCAGTACCAGAACTTTCCTCCACGCACAAAATACATGGTTTAAGTTTTACTTTTTTTTTCTTTCATCTGAATTTCATCTGAACAGTTATTAAACATTCTTAATAAAACCCATGTCCTTTGCTTGAATCTTACCCCACTCTGAACTAACTCTGAACAGAACCAGAATCTGCCAGGGCTGACCTGGAAGCCTGGACTTCATGTCCAAGGCCAGAGGATCCCAGGACTCTGCAAGCTGCAGCTTTGGCAGAGGAAATTCTCATCTTTGTTTTTTGTTTGCTGTTTCCATTTGGACTCCACAAATCAGTCACATATTCCCAAAAGCTCCTTAAAAACATCAACACTACATACACAACAGCTCCCCTCACACCCCGCGGGACAATGCCTGGCATTGTTTGGATGTTATTGTAGAAAGACCTTGGTAGACAAAGAAACCTTCATTAACTGCAGGGGAAGTCATTAACAGATTACTCCTCTTATTGCCTTTTAATGAAGGATTGCACAATAGAGCCTCATCAGTGTTTGTCCTTAAATAGCATGCCTAAATTACACTGCGCTGAGCTGTCACACGGCTGCTGCTGATTACACACTGTACTGTTTACATCAAGGCATGAAGGGTTTTCCGAGCTGCTGCTCCAGTGTGCTGCACAGCAGTTCTAACATCTTATTTTTACACGAGTTATGTTCTGCAGCTTTCTCTCTTTGTCCATTTTCAGCATGCATTGATTTCTCCCCCGAGCCTCGACACAGCTCATAACGAGTGTCAGCGCCCGGCCTGATCCACATTATGTTAAATGGTCCGACTGAACTATGTTATTGATAATCTCTCAACAGACCGCCTGGCCTGTCATGACTTTCCCTTTTGGCATTTTATGCTTCAGTTAAAGCAGTCAGCACTTTAGTAATCTCCAGAAGAGAGATGTGCGTAGCTGCACTGCAGAGAAAGGATGTCATCTGTTTGTGAAGTGGAGCATCGAGGCGACTGCAGCCAGAGACAGACAGACTGTAAACATCGCTGTTCAGTTTCAGGAATTTAAAGGAAATAAATATTATTACCTTTCAAGGTGATCAAGTTAAACCTTTAAAGAAATCATTTTAACCGTTTCAGTTATATTCTATGTGTTTTTCTTAAATACACAAAAACTCAATTAAATACACACAATTCGTTTGCAATGTTTAATATGTACCTGTTCAACGATAAACTAAACACAATGTGTTAATGAAACAAAGTTGTCTTATTTTTAGAAAAGGGGATCTATAAATCAGATCTAAAACACAAAGAAAAGCTGTCCTCGAATCGTAAAGGCAAATCCCACATTTTTTAGATTGTTTGTTATTTACTTGATCTAAACAAATGTTCTCAGCAAATATTTATGATATTGAAAAGGTAGCAAGATATGTGATTAATAAAAGACAAATACTGTGTTTTGCAACTTGTGTTTTCTATTTGAGACGGTTTTCATTTGTCAGTGAAAATGTCACAAAAAAAGAAACACAATTTTACCTCATTGAGATAAAAAGTAATGTGTTAATCAACTGACTGTCGGTGGTAGACTGCGTTCACACAGCAGGCAAATGATGCCTGACTGAAGATCAAGGTGATGAAGTAAACCAGTTGAACAAAAAGGCTTTGAAAAACATTCCATATTCAGACTGCATCTGATCAATCAGTTAAAGAATTACTCAATAAATACCAGGTACTAAAACATTTGAGAGCTGCAGCCCATGTATCAGATTTAATGCATACTGGAGTCTCAGTACATAAGAGTGTTGGCATAAGTTCATTAGTTGGACTTCTGAAATGATGCTGGAAATTAGAACAGCCTGATAAGAATCACTGGTTACTCTGTTGTTACTTTTTACATCTATACTTCAATCAAACTCCTTCAAAATAATTTGTTTTTTTTTACACTAGGGCTAAAGCTAAAAACTAACACCAGTGTTAATGTTCTACCACATAGAAATAACTCCACTCACCAACAGTTCTTTTGTGACTTACACCAATATATTTGTATTAAACACTTATTTACACCCAAAATGTATGGTCATTTACAGTAAATGCAGTGGTGAGACAGTCTATTATTTCTACATTAAACATGTAGTTCAAAACATAATGTTTTAAGTCTGTCAGAACACGTCACCTGTTTTGTACAAAACGAACGATCAGGAAATCATTCAGATTCCTCCAAGTCACCATCAGTTAAAGTTCCCTGACCTGTACAGACAGGTGAGGGCGGGGAGTCATGTTGTGATGACTTAGAGATCCTCAGAGTGGTGGAATGCTAACAGATAGCCTTTTTGAATTGATTTTTCGCAATTTTAAGGAACTCCAACTGTAAGTGTCTATCTGCTGGCAGATATTAAAGCTATTAAACACTCAAGAGAAAGCTTTTCTCAGCCCAGTGGCGTCCATGTAGCTGCTCTACAGTAACACTGGTTGATGCTGCCGGCTGTATTGATCTGCCTCTTCAGCTGCAACCAGTCAGTCTGAGCAGAACCCGGCCAGAGTGGAGTGAGCTGCTGGATTTAAGGTTTTTATAACTGTGGCTGCATCAAACACTGTATAACTCTTCTGTTGCTTCTGTTGCTGTTGGGACTGATTCACAATAAGCAGATCAGGTGAGTCAGGTCCAGCCCGGTTAACCAGAGTGACTGTAGTATAATTACACAGAAGTTGTTAGGCTAAAAAATATTGATGAGTCTACATTAGTCTGTAATACGGCTCATGTCAAATGCAGCTATATCTATAAGATGTAGAAACAATCATGTACAAAATTGTTCCTAAATAAGCTGTTCTTCACTGTCAGCGCTCTGTTTATGGTATTAAGCAACTGCTGTTGGTTCAGTTTGATATGTTTGATATTTTCCACCATATTCTATCCGAGTGTTTTGGAGGAGGTGCCTTTGTGTTTCTGCCAGAGGTTGTTTTTGACATCCGTCCCCCACCTGACATGTCAGGTTCATTTCTCATGTCTCCTCTCTGCAGTGCAGTGTGACACCAGATCAACAAAGTGAAGTATGAAGCATGAGGAGAAAGCAAAAATGAAGCCAGGTTTTTTTATCTAATATTTTGCTTCTTGCAGGATTTTATTGCTTCTAACTCTCTGGCACAAATCTGATGTTTCTAATAAAGTTTGTGAGCTGGGTGTGTGGTATTACAATCCCAAAAAAGAGAAAAAGAAACATTGGGAGCTGACACAAACTCAGCTGCTCCTCCTCAGTCCTGACTCTGTATCTGAATCACAGCAGGAGCAGAGACTTCAGTGAACTCAGTCCTCTGCAGGAGTGAGGAGCGTCTCATAGGTTTTCATAAAGTCCATAAAGTTCATATGACAACCACGTGTTAGCCTGTATGAAAGTAACTACAAGCAAATCTCCCATTTTTTAAAATCATCATTACATCACATTGTTAATGGTTAAATCAAAGATTAATGAGTCACACTGGGTGCAAAACAACAGACGAGTGCTGTGGCTACAAATGTTTATGGTTTCTTTGGAAAGAAGTAACTTTTCAGGGTACAAATATTCATACATGGCCTGACATGCGTGATCAAAACATAGTTAAGATTTTCACAAGTTTGTTTATGATTAAAGATTTTAAACAAACAGCAATTCCTCATTCTGAGCATGGAGTCAACACTTTGGTTTTTACTGTTTCTGCTGTGTTGATCGACAAAATGAAAATGAGCTGTTTGTCTTCTAAAGGTACATAAAAAAGCTGATATAAAAGTGGTTCATTTTAATCAATGATAACATTGAGCCCAACATTTAAAGTCATAATATTTCCCATGTTTTAAGAATATCCACGAGATATTCTTAAAATAATTCCCTCCTCTTCCAGAAACTCTGTGCAGCCTATTTATCCGTTTTTCAGTTCTCACAGTAACAAGTCAGGCTGCTATAAGCCGATATCTATATTTAAATTCCTGCCTCCCGTTTCACCAGGACCGGCCCTTTTCCTCTCAGAAGTGGCCTAATAAGTCACTCATCCTCTGATTCCTATCTGCCTCTCAGACTGCGGCCCGGTCCAATCAACAGGGCGACGTGAGGCAGGGAGAAGGCGAGGCGCATCGGAGTCAGTCAGGTGGATACGGCTGAGCCTGTAGGGCTCACAGGAATCTGTATGCTGCATGTCAGAATGAAATTTTAATGATGGCGACTGGTTGGGCATGTGTGCTGAAACGTCTGTATTAGGAGCTTCAGCGCTTGGCAGACTGAGAGTCCTTGGAGAGACAGATGAGGAGCTCATCCAGTGGGGGAGAGCTTTGATCAGCTCCTCTCATTTCCATATCGCTATTCGCCAACTGCTCTTCCAGCTAAATAAAAAGCGACATGGATTATGAGTCAGTTGGCTCAAGCAGCAGAGCTGGTTGCTTCTCGGACCAGAATAAGAATGATGGTGTGAAGTGTCTTATTTATTTTTGATTTGACTTTATGAAACCTGTTTGCACTTAAATTCCTGCAACTCCTTATAAACATTTGTTATGACTTGACCGCTGTTTAAACCTAATCATTTTTATTCACCATTTACTAATCAAAGATTTCTATTATTTCTATACATTTAATTATTTTCCTAAACAAACAGAAAATTAAGTCTTTATCTTCCCCATCTAGCAAACTGTTTGCATCAGTAATACTGAGTAGAGGTGGGAATTTATCATATTGTTCATCATTCATTGTGAGAAATTTCTTGTCATGATAAAAAATTAGATTTATCGCTATCACGATACAAACCAATTAATGATGTTTAAAACCCCTAAAACTGCCCCTCTTGTTGGAATTATTAGTTTTGCTAATGTTTTCCAGTTCAATCAATGAGAGTATCAGTAAATCACACTCCTTTATGTGTCTGGTGTCCTAAATGAGGGTGTTACACACAGGTGTGTTTAATCAACAGCGACATTTGTGTTTGTGAAGCTCTGACTGCTGCCATGCAGTCAGAGCCTCAAACAGAAGAGATAAATAGTTTTGATCGTCATTTTAATTGTTATTACTGTATAATAGAACCACAAAATATCACAATATAACTTTAAGACTTTTAAGTCCCAGCTATAGTACTGACTGAAACAAAGACAGACCGATTTTTTAAAATCTGACCTTCTAATATTTCTCAGTCATTTTGATACAGATACATAATCTTCAAGTTACTTCTGTACTTCAATTGATATTTATTTATTATATTTATATATTTATTTTACTCTAGTCCTTATGCTCCAGTTTCAGCCATCTGGAAATTGACAAGCCAAACTTGAGAATTAATCAGAGGAGCAGCCAAGTCCCCGTAACACTGGGGGAGCTGCAGAGAGCCATGGCTCAGGTGGAGAATCGGCTGAGATGATGTGAGGTTTGCAGAGTAGGACGGCAGCCATCATGTGGAAGGACGAACTCTATTTCACCGTGGTTCACTTTGTGTTTCCTATAACAAAAGATCTTCATAAAACTAATTGAAGTTTGAGGTTTTAATGTGACAGAATGTGAATAAATTAAAGTTGTGAGAATAATTGAAGAATAATTATCTATTTTTAATATTCACCGCTGGTTTTTGGAAATATCCTGAGTTAAAATAAATATTTGTAGCAACATAGCAAAATACTGACTGAAAATATTTGACATCAGTATTTTTTTTTATCCATATCTTGTACCATCCTGCATTATTCCATACAGACCAGTCAAATAATGTCAGTGTGTTTGGATTAATAACACACACACACCCGGAACATGATATTGGGGAAAAGTGTTTTTTTGTTGCGTTTGAAATCACATATCCCACATTTCCAGGAGTGAGCTTCTTCCCTGAACACACTCCTGTGTCTTGGGCGTAAACAAATGCTACGGCTCTCTCTGCTGTCTGCAGTAAACACCCAGGTGTACAGAATGCATGTCTGCATCTTTACTGCAGCGAGCTCAGAGTGTTTTGATGAATGAATCCCTTTTTTCCTTTCAATGCTATGCTAATCCCCTTCCCACTGCCTCGTTATTGTTTCGGTTCCATGTTTCCTTGTGCTGTGGCGTTGAGCTGGTGCTCTGTTCCTGGGGGCTGCGGCATGCATTGTGCACCCCTAGTATTGGAAGACTGGGGGTGGGGATTCCAAAAAGCAGCAGTGAGGGGGAAGAAGAGCTGTGACAGTTGAACGACCCCCGGCTTTTTTTTTTTTTTGCAGAAGCTGCAGTACGAGCAATGTTTCCAAAAGCCTCTTTACTTCGGTGCAATCCATCCACTCCCCCGCTCCCTTTCTCTACTTCGTCCTGAATGTGACACCTTGAACGGATATTTCTCCTGCTGCCACGTCACACCATCTCTGTCCCTCCAACCCAAATTCCACAGCTCCACTTGGCCTACTTTTCTTGGCCGCCTAATCCTGGAAGCTGCAATGTTTGCTTTTTGTCCTATAATGCTGGCCACGATGATCACCAAATGAAGCATGTTGTCAAGTCACTGTGAGCTACTCACTTTGAAAATGAGGCGACTAAAGAGGCTTAGCTGCTTGTTTTTAAATCATAAATTCACCATGAAAATGAGTCAACAATCTCGACTTGAGATGACAAAGTGTTCTAATGAGTTCCCCTGACACTCAGTGTCCTGCAGATACAGTATTCACTTTGACTGCATGGATTCTGTGCCAGTTTTACCAGCATCCGTGCAGATTACACTGGTAAACAAATAAAAAAATGTCTGGGGTTTTTCATATGTTTTAGGGTCGTGTTGATGAGCTGAATCCAATAATCACAATCAGGTCAACTTTCTGAACTATGGAGCAACATAAGCATCAAAATCCAGGACTTGTTCTCACATCTGGATCAGTTTCCTGAGAATCTGATCAATGAGTGATGAGGAGGAGACATTCCATCAGGACAGGAAAGAGACAGAGAACTTTACACAAGGAAGACGTGATGTTCAATTCACATGTACTTACCCTTATCAGTGTTTATTATTCAATTTACAGTTTTTCTGAAGTCCAGTCTACTAGGAAACTCTAGAACTCTTCCTGCTTCCCTCTGTTAACAAGCTGGATGGACATGCTGACCTGATTTTCCACACTGCCAAATGTACCAACAGCTGCTTCAGTGACCATGGAGTTCCTGTTCCTGATTGGCCAGCAGACTCCCCTGACCTTTAACCCCTTAGAAAATCTCTAGGATGTAGATGAGAGACATTAGACCCACCAAGGCAGATGACCTGATTGCAGCTGTCAGAGGAATCTGAGTTTCCCGAACCTCATCAGAACCACAGGCTGCTGTTCCATGCCACGCTGCATCGATGAAGTAATTATTGTAAAAACTGAGTGAATATTCAGTTCATTCTTTTCAGACGGCTGACATTTGTGCTTATAGCATCTATTTTGATTTGGTCTTGATTTGGTGTTATTCTAATGTTCTCAGACACTAAATTTTGGGTTTCCTTTACCATAATCACTAAAACTGCAAAACAGATACACAATATTAAAAAAAAAATTTCCAGACGTACTAGTTATGTTCAAAAGGTAATTCTGGTCAGCAGTGACTGGCAGAAAATATGGTGAATAAACAGAGATTGCTCTCTTTCAGTTAAAGTATGATTTATTAAAGGTTTGAGCATCAGTGCTGTGCATCAAAAAGGTTCTGGGTTCAAATTGTGACCTTTAAGTGTTCTAGAATGTACATGTTATCCCTGTGCATGTGTTGGTTCTCTACAGCTTCCTCCTACAGTAGAAAATTCTGACTTTTCACTTAACTAGTCTCTCAAACTGGTCGCGGTCATGTGCATGTTGGCTTGTCCTTCTTGTGTGTGTGTGTGTGTGTGTGTGTGTGCGTGTGTGCGTGTGTGTGTGTGGGTGTGTGTGTGTGTGTGTGTGTGTGTAGGTGTGTGTCAGCATGTGTGTGTTGCCCTGCCATGGAGTGGCAACCTGTCCAGACTTCCTCCTCCTGCCCCACTGTCTTGATTAAAAGTTGCTGTCGGTGCAAATCACAGCTTCATGCTGGACTTGATGGGTTGGTTTGCTGCTGCATGTATTTAGCTCAAGCTCTTAATTTTCAGTAATAAAAATGTAGCAGGAGAAAATCAGCTGCAAAAAATGGAGGAGATTAAAGTCAATTCAGTGAATTCCCCCCTGAGATCAAACATAGTGACTTTTACTCAGTAAGTGGATATTGTGCCTTGTTTTACCTTAACTAGTCTGCTAACTGGCTCAGTTATTATCTATGAAAAACTTGAAGTTATTGAGATTAAGGTAAGGTTCATATGCTGTATAATGTGCAGAGGGGGAGTTTAGCTGGACGAAGCAGAGCTGAACTGGCAGCAGGATGCAGAGAGGAGCAGGAAACCAAAGACAGAGTCTGGTGACTGTTCCCAGATCTGTTCATACAAACAAGCTGATGAGCTGAGCTGCTTGACTGCCTCTGAGAATAAACATGGCTGTCCTGACCTAACCACAAGTATTGATTTAAGACAGAAAGCAGGTGTACAGACAGCAAAATGTAACTGGGTGCACTTATAGCTACGTGTTAGTATAAAAAAACATAGATAAAGAGCTGAGTCTGGACATCTGTGAGTACGAATGAGGAGAAAAGGCCTCTTTCCTCTGAAACCTCGGTGAGAAACGAAACAATATTGTAGCTGGCTTGGCTCCAGGCGCGGTGAGGGAACAGACATATCAGGGTGGCTGAAAGTTTATGAAAACAGCAGCGGATGTGGCGGTGATTTAACGCCTCGGAGGGATTTTCACAGAGAAGGACCTACTTTATCCGTCTTTATAAGTGGTGCATGCCCCTTCCCTCTCACACACTCTAACTGGCACTGAGCTTTTCACAATCGGTTTTTACATGCAAACGTAATTATGACTATTATTAAATGAGCCAATGAATTGGTACATAAAGGGCTCATTAGCTCTTCATGTCCTTGGTTTTCAAGCAGCTTTTAAATAAATGATAGTTACAGTATGTGTTTGTTATTTAGCGCATTGAATGGAGTTTTTGTCCCAGTTTGTGAATGAGAAAAGGCTGACAGGCAGTTCCAAATGCAAGGTAAGATTTCTGTGATTAGACTATGTTTCAAGTAAACAAGGGCTTTGAATGTTTCACAGTAAATGTTGGATAATATTATTAATTGCATATGGTTTTAGATTTTATGTATATCCATGTATTTTGATTTCCACTATTTAATCCAACACTGGTATATTTGTCATTTTACCACAACTAAAAAGCACATATTTCTTGTGACTTTTCACTTGTGAAGTGTAAATAAGATTCTTAAGAGCATTACTCCACATTTTTGTGTTGCAGTTGGATGGAAGCTCAGCTTGTCTGGATGTTTTTAGGACAGAGGAGTTACAGTGACGAACAGGAAGTCTCCATATGACAGACAGGAAATGATGAAATGAATGAGACAATCCAGCTGCCATCCATAGATACAATGAGATGGTTTACACCAGCGTTGATTAATGTGCTAGAATGGCCTAGTCAAAGTTCAGACTTAAAATGTATTTTTTTACAATTCTTCTCCATCCAGCCTGACTGAGCATGAACTGTTTAGTAGAGATGAATTGACTGAAATGAAAGTCTCTTCATGAAGCTGGTAACCTGCTCCAAAACAGCTGCAGCCCTAAGTGCACTGAAAAACTTTTGTCTTAGTGGAATTGAATAAACTAATAACAAAAACACACCACACCTTTGAGTTTTTTATTTGTAAGTAAATCTGGAACCCACATATCATTTTCTTTCCATTTCATAGTTACTCACTGCTTCATGTTGGTCAATCCTAATTCCAAGAAAATACATTTTAGTAGGAAAAATAAAAGTTCCAGTGCACTGCACTACTATGTTGGTGAGAAACAAACTAGGATGTATGGCCATATCATATAACATATCAAGACTCATTATTACAAGCAAATGTTTAATTGTAAATGAGCAACATCTTAGAAACCTCAATACGCAGTATGTTTTAATATTTTGTGACTTACAAGAAGGGAACATTTGATCAAAAAAAAGAAATAAAAGCCATGGTTGCCCAGGATGAAGATCAGTCTGTAGTTTCACAAACTGCAGGAGGAAATGAGTCGTGAGCGAATCCTTTCTGTTTGGGATTCTCACATGTGAAGCGCTCTGCTTTCTTTCACTTCCAGCTTTGATTGCTGCTCAGTCTCACCTGCACTTTGTTTTGTCTTCTACTAAAAGGACTTCAGGAAAAAAAGAGAAGAAGAAAATGAGAGATTCTGAGAAGTGTGTGTGTGTACTGTCTCGTTATGGATGTTTGTGTGTGTGAGTTAACAAAGCATGCCTCATGCTTCCAAACATCTGACGTTCAGGAGAAGTCCCATGGCTCCTGCTGCAGCCTGCTGCAGCCTGCTGCAGCGCTGCATCTCCAGCAATCTGAGGAACTCCTCTTCATGTAGCATGATGAATAATGTGCATAATGAACGGGGGCAGAGGGTGATGCAGCTCCACAGCTCTGCTATGAATAATGAAAATTGTTTTCGTGCTGTCTAGCTGATTAGGTGAGAGGATGTCATTTATCTCATCCCTTAAGGGAGAATAAACTCCCTCTGATTGGCCTGCACCTGAAAATGATGCGGAATGGATTCTGTAATTGATCCCGGTATGACTGATGTGCAGTTGGTTGCTGTCGAAGCCCCTCCAGCCCCAGACGGACGGCGCTGTCGATGTGCGTTCCTCCATTCAGGTCTATTGACCTTTCTGCGAGGCATGTTAGCACCACTTGGTCTCGTCATTACAGCTATGATCTAGATGCAGAGGGGTCAGCATCTGAGGGACCCTCATCCGTCAGAAAGATACTAAACAAATAGGAAGGAAAGACGAGGGGAAATGTACAAGAGAAGAAGAATGATCAGACAGAGGCAGATAACTAGAGAATGTTCAGCAGCTGTAAAATGTCACTGCATGATAACCTGCAGAAATAAATACCAGTTTTGGTAAGATAAAACAAAATATAGCACATGAATTATCACTTATTGGTGGAATTAAACAGCAGTAATTATTCCCACTGTTTCGTTCAGTATTTGTCTGCTCTTGTAACTTGTAGCTTGTAGCTTATAGTTCTTTTAAAAACATTTTTCAATCTCTTTTTTCTTAGTTTTAAAAGCAATACTTTAGTGGGAGTGAGGGATGGTGCTCCTTTAGCTTTCACACCATAACTGTCAATGGTTTTTGTAACTGGAATAATTTCCAAAGTTGTCTTCCATATAAGGAAGGAAAAAGTGCTGTAGTCTTGTTTCAGCTGACTGCAGTGTGCAGCAAGCTGAGTTGCAGTGTGCAGCAAGCTACAGTCAACAATCTTCTTGTGTCTCCGTTTGGAGAAATTCTGCCTGGATCGAGGAAAGCTGCTACAACAACAATCACATCATCAGACTATAAGAAACTATTAAATAAATGAATAGAATAAATAAATGAAAAAAATAATTCTTCAAACAATTATCACAGAACCATTTACCGTCTTCCCTCACAGTCTACTGAGTCACAATCAGTCTTATTCATTAATCCTAAACATCAATGCTAAATAATTCATCAGCAGGCTCTCAAAGGCTTCCTGGACTCCAGATCATCTGGTTGATTTGGGTCATTAATAAGGTTGACAGAACAGGATATAAATTAGTTTTTGTATTCTTATGTTTGCAAAGTGGAAACTTAAACCATCTTCTTGATTTCAAATATATTCAGCTTGTGCTCCATGCGGCTGCAAAGCCTCCAGTCATCCTGCCATCTTGTTAAAAGTATTTTAAACTTCAGCCCAAAGTTTTGCAGTGAAACTGAAAATGGTTAAAGCAAGTCCAAACCCACTGCTCAGTTAATGCTGCAAGTCAGTGACTCCATGGAATCTACTGGGTTTCCAAACATGAAAAACTTTGTAACTAATTAGACTAATAAACTCAACTTGATTGTTTGATGGATTAATCAGAATTGATGTGATTTGGAATCTGTCTGTCTGAACTCATGGTAAAATGGCCATTCAGTCTGACCCGACCCAATGAGGAAAAGTAATGACCCTACAAAACCTGATGATTGATAATGAGTTTTTGTTTCACATTACTGAAGTAATATTCTTCCTCTCTGCTTTGTATTTTTGCATCTTTTTTTTTGCATCTTAGTGCTGTCAATCCATCTGTGTACATGCTGCTCACATCCTCTTAATAAAACTCTGATATGGACCAAAGAAGTGAACTCTAGTCGGTCTGGGTTCGGTTAGAGTGAACTTTCATGCGGTTCAAGTGCAGAAGTTGACCAGGTTCTGCTCCAGAAGCAGGAAGTGGACAGCAGGTCAAAGCATGCTGGGTGAATACAGCCCAAGCAGATACGTGAGTCTGGCTGAAATCAGCTGAAAATGGAAGAAATGTTGCAGTTTTGTTCTCCAGTTGAACCGAGTCACCAGGTGTGAAAACAGCCTCAGGAGCTGCGAGGAGTTTGAGGAATTCCTGAGCGAGGAGGAGCAGGCTGGTGGTCGGTTCGGAAGCCTGAGTCAGGAACAGAGAAACGTGGGATTCTCTCTGCCTCCATCTTTCTACGCTGATGAGCCTTCATGATGGTTGAGCCTGTCAGTTGACACACACACTGACACACACTCAGTTCTGCGGTCAGATTGACACACACATAAAACCTCATGCTGTCACTCAGGTTCTATTTAAGTGACTCCTTCTTTCTGCAGGTCAGACAGTGAGACTGACCTGTCTGGGTCTGGATAGACAAACTGAAATCTGCAGTGTAAAAAAACTCTTAACCAGTTAATTCATGATGTAACTGACATCTGGGCGGGGTTACTCCCTCACCGCCAGGTTGGATTGGACAATTTTATCTTTGATTTGTTTGATGTGAAACATTTAAGAGTGAGAAAAAATGTCAGAAGAAATCTGTTTAGGGGTAAATGTTGTGAGGATTTGTTTTTTCTGTGTTTTCATTTAGTTTCTGTGTCGTCTTGTCTGCCCTGATTGCTCCCAGCAAGCTTGAAATATTCATTAAGTCATCAAACTCAGTTGCTGCCTCACCTCTCTGCTTTAGGGTCCAAACTGCAGCAACTGCAAATCATGACATCATCATGTTTAAAAAAAAAAAAAAATCTTTCATTAATTTCTGATCTGAACTGATTGACAGCGATAGGGTCAGTTTGAATGTATGCATGATTTCTGTAAAGTGTTTTGAAATGACATGTTGTGAATAGGTGGTGTGCACATAAATATCTATTTAGTTTATCTTTTTATGATTTATAAAGTAAATCATTTTAATCAGTCTTATTACAAAAATATTTAGTGTTCAATAAGACTGATTAATCTTTGACTATTATACAGAATATTTTGTTCTTTAATATAAAGGGGGATGGCTGATTGAGCACATCAGGAATTATTATTATTATTATTATTTTTTAAGTATCTCAGCCTTCTGAGGAAAAGAGGATAATTCCACAAATTCTGTATCTGCAGTTTTGCTGTCTTAATATTCCTAGAAGCTTCTGCCTTTGACATTGGCCTTGTAACAAGTACTTCTTCATAACAAGTAATTCCTCTTTGGATGATTTGATGGTCTCTCTCTGTGTTCCTTGTCTTTGGAATGATGATCATTAGAGCCGTACTATTCATGCAGGCATCCGTTTTGTTTTTATCTTCCAGTAGCATCTTTAAGAGTCTTTGTTCAGATCCACATTATATTGTAATAATGACTGGAAAAGCATTAGCAGGATCCTAATATTTTGATTATTTTGAAATGCTAAGTTTTGGTAAACACTTCATCCTGTCAAGGCAAAACTCCAGTGAAGTCTCTCATCCAGAAGACTTTACCTGCGTCTGAATGTTTATTTCCTTTACAAAGGCCCTCAGTATTTTCTCTGAAGTGATTATGTCTAATTTTATCTCAAAGCATGTATGTTTATACTAAAGAGTGCACTTATGTGAAGTGCAGGACATTGCTATGGCAACAAGTTTTTAAGAAGCAGAAGAATATTTTATAGATGCTTATCTGCGGCAGCCTCTGCTGACGGAGCAGGTTATTTTTTTTCTTTCAGCAAAAGATAAGGACCAAAACTTATAAAAGTATCACATTGAATTTTAACGTTATAGTTTTATCAGCAACTTTCATTTGGCTTTTAAAGCTGGTACACTGTGTGACTGCCAGCGCTTTGTTTGAATAAGTCAGAGAGAAGTTACTGAGGATGAACTCTTGAAATGGGACAAATGGCTGATTTGTCACAATATTAAGAAAATACAACAAAGATTCAAGGAGCATGAGTACTTTCATTGCCAGGCCCGTGCAGAGACCACTGAAAGGGCAGGTGCTCAAAAAAAAAAAAGGGCACATCTAACCGCATTCTAGGAAAGACTATTAACAAAACCACACAGCTTTCAGAGCTTAATAAAAATGATAAATTACAAAATTGTGAGACATACAATGTCTCACAATTTTGTGTCTTCCTGTGTTGACTGCATTTCTGTGTCTTTTATTTCTGACTGTTGTCCCTCTCCTTGCCTGTCTTCCTGTGTTGTTGACTGCATTTTTGTCTCCTCCTCTGATCTATCACTTTCCTTCTGTCCATCTGGGAGCAAGAAACAAACTAATCATTATTCTACACCTAAATTTAGTACATCTTAGCATAAGAAAAACACAACAGATGCCCTGTAATATTAAATATATTGTTCACTACCAAAAGTTACATGTTGATAATGTTAAGAACATTTTTTTTTTTGTTCGTACCTGCAGTACTCGTTCTGACCCAGTCGGTCAACAATCCACTACCTTTTGCTGCATCTATCAATTCTTTTCTTTTTTGTTTCTGCCGTCTTTCTTTACGTGGCATCTTTGAACTGAAAAAAGCAAAACATAATGAATTATGATAAGAACACTGTATTAACCACACTACCAATTATTTACCTTTGTGTTTAAACCAATATGTTTTTCAGTCCTTAGCACAACATAATATTAATTTCAGAGAAAAAGAGGCCTCTGCTGTGGAGCTCAATATGTTTCACAATTATTCTATTAAAAATATAATAATAACCTCAATTAAATAAAATACAATTGTGATCAATACATTTTGAATTGAAACAAAAGTTTTGCTTAAAATTTTTTTTTTTAAATTAAAATCAGAGATTTATGTCTCAAAGTGAGAAAAATTATTTGTGAACAAACTTATTTGCTCATGTCATAAATCTTTTCTTGCCATTGTAAGTTTTTGTTTGTGATTCAAAGTTTTGCTTGCTTCTCACATGACGTCGTGGGCAGGGCCGAAAATTGCAACAAAAGAATTCTGATGTGTGCAAATAAAAGTTTGTTTTGCAAAGAACTTTTTAAGTTAAAATTTAGTTATTTAATTAAAAAAATTAAAATAAAACTTTTTGTTTAAAAAAAATAAATCATTATAATTCAAGCAGTTTTGTAAATTCTATTCCCCTTCAAGATACATTAACCTAATGCCAGAATAAATGCAATTAATATATATTATGCAGCAAAGGAAATTAGATAATCGGACATATATTCATTATAGAGAGATGATCGGTTTTGGATCGTTGATGTGGCCCCATCAGCAATAATGAAGAATGACCGCTATCATTAGCGATACAGGGAAGAAGCTTTTTAGTTATCTTGCTTTGCTACCAAACTCGTTAGCTAACAGCTAGCTAATAGGACAACAACAACAGCCTAATGTCTGTATGATAAAATACTGAATCGATAGATAAGAACAGTTTTTCCTTACTTTTCCTTCCTTCCTCCTCCACGTTGAACTCCGCAGTAAGCTACTGCAAAGTCTCACTGACTGAGCGGGAGGCAGCTGCGTCATGCGTCTCGGACAAAAGGTCAAAGGTAACAAGGTGACCCGAAGGGCTTATTATGTTGTTTTTCTTTAAATAAAAACAACAACAACAAAAAATAATAATTTTAGTACATATCAGAGGAGGGCTTGGGAAATTAACTTTAAAAAATAAATAAATAAAATAAAATAAAAAATTGGACCAAAAGGGCACTTTAGGGCAAGGAGCAAAAAGGGCAGGTGCTCAAGCACCCCCAGCCCCCCCCTCTGCACGTGCCTGTTCATTGCTAATGTAAAAAGATGTGGTCCTCAGTTTAATTCTACCCTCATGTGCCACTGAAAAGCTCAGATGTTTATGTCAGTCTGCAGTTCATGGAAGTGAGTCTGTATACTGTAAATATGCTGCAGCTGAAAGGTGTGAATGAGGATAAACCATAATCCTTCCTGAACCTGTATTGATGATTTATTAAATTTCTCTGACTGATGACTGAATCTGATGTGAACTCAGAGAAACTGAATAAAGATGAGCTTTAATAAGTTGCCAGTTTAAGGTTGCGCTCTATGAAGCCACCAGTTTATTTCAGGTTTGTAAAAACGTTTCTTGTCTCTTTGTAGTGGATTTTTCAGAGTATATTTTGATTAATCAGATGGAGGGAGTCGTCAGCTGAGATGATGCTGTCAACAACTAATTGCTGTTCTTCTCCTGCTGCTAACATTTTGCTTTTCATTGACATAGAAAATAATCCTACATCAGTTGATTTGTTTCTTCCTGTACATTCTGCTCTGTCTTATCAAACCTCCAGTCATGACTGCTTGTACTGAGCCAAGTTCTGGTTCAGCTTTGGGTTTCTTCCTGTTTAGAGACGTTTTTCTCTCCACTGTCACTCCATGCATGTTCAGTGTGAGGGATTACTGGAAAGTCAAAGACAACGCAAGTGGCTGTGGCTACATTGTCGTTCAGGAGGAGTGAACGACTGGATGCTCTGCTGGGTTTGTTTAGATAGAAACTCTTTGGACTGATCTGAACGGTGAACTGAACTTAATGTACTGATACGTAAGATCGATTGGAATGTATGTTTGGTTACATGGAAATGAATTGTTTGTAAAGTTTCTTAATATGTCATTCATTCTGAAATTATGAATTTCAGCTGGATGAAGTTCAGAACAGTTTTTTATTTAAATGTTTCTATCCATTGTATCTTATATTTAGTTCTGTTCCATAGATTTCTCTTTGACGTTTTCTTCGTGTGACGAAAAATGAAACCAATCAGAGAAGCACCAATGAGTCTTTTCCTTCCCATTACATATTTCAGTTTTTTAATTTGCTGTCTGACCTGCTGACCCTAATTTTGACTCATTTGTTTCCTAAGGACTGTAACTGAAGAGAGAAAATGTGTTTGTGTTGCAGGACTAACAGAAGGAAACCTCTAAGCCAACCTGCAGGGCACAGCCCCCTGCCCGCTCCCACCGCACTCCTTCCCGCCACCAGGCAGTGTTGAAGTGCTGAGGTTGTACCGAACATTTCCTGACACAGTGACTGCAACCAGGAGGTCACCTGATGGCCTCCCCGGTCACCTGCTCAGAGCTCAGTGTGCCCTCCGCCTGTTGCTGTGATGAAGACCGCCAGCCGTGCCCAGTCCCAGAGCAGTCCTCCTCTGGTCCAGATGAGGCACTACGCACCGCGGGTTTACCCCTTCCTGTTCCCCTCCGTCATCAGCTCCCTGCCTCAGCTGCCACCAGTATTGCCTCACAGGCTGCAGATCCAGCAGCCGTCCAGCAGCACACCTTCACCAGTTGGTGAGTTCAGCTTCCATTCCAGTAAATGCTCCTGTGAAGAAGTGGCTTTCAGCTTCAGAAGTTGTGCAGTAATTAGTCCAAACTATGTACCTGTATTGGTGTTAACAGTGATTAGCTGGATCAGCATAATGGTGAAGATGTGTAAAAATGCAAACCTTTATCTGAGGACATTTACTCAGTCGGCAAAACATGCTAAGAAATAATTAAACCTGAGGAGGAGTCATTATTGACACCCAACAATTTCTATCTAACACAGAGTATTCATACTCCTTTAACTTTCCCATAGTTTCTCACATTATAACCACAAACATAAATAGCAAACTGCAAAAGGACTCAACCCACACTGAGTGAATAGTTTGTGGAATCACCTTGTGCTGCTGTTGAAGCTGCTAGTCTTTAGGGTTTGTCTCTAGCAGCTTTGATCTAGTGACTATATTTTTTGCTCATTCTTTTCTACCAAACAGCTCAAGTTCAGTCAGATTAGATGCAGAAAGTTTGTGAACAGCAGTTTTCTGATTTGCCACAGATTCCGGATTGGGTTTTTGTCTGGACTTTGACTGGACCATCCTAACACTTGATTATGTTTTGTTTAAACCATTCCATTGTAGCCCTGGCTTTATGTTTAGACTGGTTGTCCTGCTGGAAGCTGAAGCTCTGCTCCAGTCTCAAGCCTTTTTCAGACAGGTTTTCTTCCCACATTGCTTTGTATTTGTCTCTATCCGTCTTCCATCATCTATGACCATCTTCCCTATCCTGCTGAAGTGAAGCACCCCCATAGCATGATGCTGCCACCACCGTATTTTTGGCCTAAAAGTTGATCCTTGTTCTAGTCTGACCAAAACTCTTTCTTTCACGTTTGCTGTGTCCAACATGACTTCTGCTGATGAGATATCTTGTTTTTCTTTTTTGTTTTTTGAACAATGGCTTTCTTCTCGCTACTCTACCATAAAACCACATTTGTGCTGTGATGATGTCTGTGGACAGATTGCCCTCTGGGCTGTGGATCATTTGGTCCAGACTCACCACAGGCCTCTTGGCTGCATCTCTGACCACTGAGCTCACATCTAAATTTACTCAACACACTAGCAGTAAAGAAGATTTTGAACAGAAAATGTTTATTTCCTCAATATAAAGTTTTCAATTATAATGCGACTAGTTGTGACTAATTAATTACAAACCCTGTGATTAACTTGATTAAACACTTCAAATGACTTCCTCTTGCACGATGAACATCTTTATCACATTGAAGTAGTTTTAAAAGTAATACTAGTAAATAGTAAACATGTTAAAAGTTCTTGAAAAAAATACATAAAAAGTCATGGCGGTCCAGATTTGGCTTCAGTTTGATATGTGATCTCAGTCTGTGTGCTGCAGCCTGGTGATGTGTTACAGTCAGACCTCAGTGTTGTCCTATCAGTATGAAACATTACCAGCAGACACCAAAAACCACAACGTGTCACTGGTGATTTTATTAAAAATTAAAATGTTTGAAAATAGAATTTCAGCTTCCATTAAAAGATTTGAAGGTTTTCACCATCTTTACCTGGAGGCAAGGCTTTGTAGACACCAGGCAAGGCTAGGCTACTGCATCATTCATACATCAGGTAATATAAAGGGACTGGGTGAGTTCCCTCAACTCTTCCTCAGCACTGTAGCACTGTGCGTGTGGGCGTGTGTGTGTGTGTGTGTGTGTGTGTGTGTGTGTGTGTGTGTGTGTGTGTGTGTGTGTGTGTGTGTGTGTGTGTGTGTGTGTGTGTACCATGCTAGCCTATAATCTTTTCTCTAACAGAGATTATGATGGAAAGTGAAGATGTCGTGATGGACAGTATCATCATGTGGGTTTGTGAACTCGTAAACCCCGCCCGCATGGCGTCCCTACCGTAAAATCCCCATTTCTGAGCTGAACAGGTGTAGGTTGCCATGGGAACAGACGCACACTGCCTCACAACACTTCCCACACAGTCATGTTTTTCCCAGAAATTTTCTAACTGCTGTTGAAATCTTTTGACACTGTTTGGTTTCAGTTGCCTAAACCTGAGCTCAGCTGTTTTCAATCTTCAGCCCCACAAGTTTACTCTCTGCTTTTTTTTTTTTCTTCTTGCTGCCTGGAAAATCTGCTCTGATGTAAAAACCACAGGAGCAATTTTCCTCCTGGAAGCAGCTCCAGTCAGCAGATCCCTCTGCTTCTCAGCTCTTCTGGGTTTTTAAACTTCCATGGATGTAAGGAATTAAGCAACATTTATTTCATTAAGACCTAAGAGCATGTTTTTCTGCAGTTTGGGCTGGAAAATCATTTCCTTAAACTCGTCGTTTGCATTAATAATATTTCTTAATTCTGCGAATTATCAACCGTTCATTCAGAAGTCATATTCTGTTATTTGCCATTTAACCCTCCAGTATTAAACTCTTCTTTAATATTTCAGTGTTTGTAGTTTCAATATTTGTTGACTTTTTCAACCAAGTTTTCCTAGCATTGTGTGTTATTAAAATAATGTACATTAATCTTTCTCTTTTACTGACTTTATTCTGATGTAACATATTGGGACCACAGAGAGAAATTCATTTGCAACCATTTGCTTCTTTTGCTTGCAGTTGAAACTGTTTATGATAGCTTCACTGTTTAAAGTCAACATTTTGGAAGAAGACTGATATTTGGGGAGCTGAAATTTTGTCCAACCTCAAACTTTAGTATGTTATTAGCACATTGTGATGGACCAACAGAAAAAATGCAAAGTATTAGAAAAATGTGGCCGGCGTCTGATCCAATACTTTTTAGAACCACACATCATTGCATCTGCAGCTGGTTCCTTCTCTTCCACATCTGGAGTTTTGGCCCTTGTATCCCAGCTCAGCCAGGTGCAGTGAGAGTTTGTGAACATCAGTTTTCAGGTGCTGTCAGAAGTTCTCAGTTGATCTTAGATCTATACTGAGATGGTTTTAAGCAAAAATAATTACAAATTTATACAAAAATGTCAAAATTTGCCCAGAAGCATAAACATATAACCCCACATAAGCTATTTAGAACGTTTATCAGCAGAAAATGTTGATTTGGGGGTTTGTTACACTTTAATGTTGTATTTATCCTTTACATGTAAACACCTAATAAATATACAAATACAAAAACAGGTTGAATAATCAACATGATGATATTTGCCCTCTATGCTGTGAAAGAAGATAAAAATCTATCAGACAGTGAGCTCATTTCTTGTCCCTCTTTAGCGAGTTGCACAGATGTTCAGTTTTGTTCTGATGTGATTCTAGACTTCTAGGTCATTGTAAAACTTAGATGTTTTTAGTGTGTTGTGTTGATTTGAAGTCACTGTGATTCTTTACCTTCAGCTTGCTGGTCAAAGCTGATGGTAAATAGAACTTTTCACAGTTTCATCCACTTTGACCAAATCCCCAGTAAAACTGAGGAGAAGTAACCACAGAGCATGATGCTACCACCACCGTGCTTCACCGTGGCTATGGGCCTCATTTGGTGTTGAATAATGAGGGAGTTTCTGGTATAGCTCCCCCTGATGGTGCACTGAGTGTACAGATGGAAGGCATCTTGTGGGATCAGACAGGTTATGGTCCTCTGTTAGAAGCTTTTCACTGGCTGCCTGAATATGGGTGGGTATTTATTATATTTTTCATCATTTATCATGATAAATGTATCTTCATGATGAGAATTCTGATTTATTGTTGTCATGATAAATTCCAATTGATGACATCTAAAGGAAAAAGACTAAACTCTCCACATTGTTGGGATTTTACACAGTTTGTTCAGTGAAAGCATCAATAAATTTCTCTAAGTTTGCAAATATAACTAAATGCAAACTTATAGAGTTTGCATTTACACAGTGACTGTGCAATTTAGTGACACAAAACACTTCTTTATGTGACTGGTGTTCTGAAGAAACATATTAGAAATGGGAATGTTTTTGAAGAGATATATTTTTGTTTGTGGAGCTGTGAATGCTCCGTCATGCAGTCACAGCCGTACAGTTACCTAAAAAAAAAAAGTTCCTCTCGTCACTTTTCTCATTATCACAATAATACCACAAAATGCTGATAAAACTTTAAGTCCATATCATCCCACCGCTAAGCCTGACACAAGTGAGTGTTTTCATGTCACTGTTTCAGGTTGAGTTTTCCATTCTCCCAAAATTCTGTGATCCAAAGTTTTATTCTGTATCTGATCCACCGTCAGTGAGACTTTAAGACTTTATAAAGAAAATTCAGATTCAGTTCTTTTAGATTTTCTCTCCATGGCTTTATACTCTCTGAGTAAAAACATTACATTACTCTAAAATACTTTTATTTTCACAGCAGATGGGGGTCTAATGAGGAAATCAAATAGAACGAACTTAAAGGGTGATTCTAAGACAGATTTAGCGGTCATGTCTAATGTTTAATTTCCACTTTGTTAGTTAAAAAAAAAAAAATCCACTGCACAAAGGGAGGTTCTGTGAGAATTTCACCTTGCCGACTGGTTTAGCGCAAAGTTTAGGCATGAAATATGCAGCAGCATCCACACAGAAAAAGATGAAAGAAGAACAGCTGCTGCCTCTGTTTTGATCGTCCTTTGAAAAGTAAAAACAGGCCAAATCTGACACTCTTCTTTACTTAATTATACCCAAAAAGACAAAAGTGTGTGTTTGCTTAACGGAGAGACATGTCTGCACACATCTGAACTTTGGACATTAAACATGCACAAAGACATCAAAACAACTGAAACACACTCAGAAGTAATGAGCGGAGTGCTGTGTGTGTGTGTGTGAATTACATTTACATGAATGACAACTACACCAGCGGTCCCTGGGGAACGCATGCAGACACATGCACGCTACTGGGGTCAGAGGTCAAATTTGCTTCTACCTCCGCTGGGGTGTACACAAAAGGAGCTGAACTCTGCTGCATACATCACACACCTCCTGGGAGGCACTGTGGGCCCCATCAGGACTGCTGGGTTTGTCTGCATGTCGCTGAGTGATGCTGTGTATTCATTAGAGACACTGACAGAGAGACAAAGGAAGCCTTATAATATGCCTTAATACATTCATTTCAAATATGACACCAACATTCCACTTTTTTAACATGAAAACAGCTCAACAGATGAAACTGTTTTGATAAAAAGTGGCAGCATTAAAGGGTTTGGATTGAAAGAGCCTGTTGTGTTCATTATGATCCATCACAAATTTCCTTTAAAAGTTGCAGTATGTAAATTTTATAAACAATGTTTTTTTGTTTTTTTTTTACATATTTACTAAAACTGTAACTATGCCAGCATAATATGAGACATATAATCTGTCAAAAAGCCCCTTCTGTTCCTCCTTCCTGGGCTGCTACTGCAGAAATACATCAACCAATCAGAGCCAGGAGGCGGGACTTAGTGCTGTCAATCATGCTCATGATTGCTGCCCAATGAACTAATGGAAGAGAAACAACTTATTGTTTCAACTACCTAGCTTATGCTAACTAGCCTAGCATTCAGGACAAGCTCCATTGTCGGGAACTAGCTGTAGAGAGAAAGGGGGTAGGATATGAGAAGTGTATACATGAAATGATTGATATCTCTAAGACCCTCCTCCTGGCTCCGATTGGTTGTTTCAGACTGAGCAGCGTGTTCCTGCAGATAGCAGATTATCTGTCTCATGTGAAAAACATGGGAACCTCATACAGAATAACCCCAGGAGGCAGAAATCTTAACTTTGCTCCTTGTGTGTAAACAGAGAAGGCCTATGAATCAAATTCAGCGCACAGTACACATCAAGTTGTCAAACAGAAGAGCAGGCGTCATTAAAAAAATCTGCGCATAACAAAGTAACACATTTTCATGTCAAAAAGTTGGTGGATGGAGCATGTCAGTCAGATTTTGCCAGCCTCTCCCCGTCTGTCATTCCGTTTGCTTGTGTTCTCCTCCTCTCTGGCCTTTAGGGGGTGGGGGGAGGGGATACCTGTCTGAGCCCTACCTGTTTCTGATCCCAGCGAATTATCAAGGCTTTCATCTGACAGGGGAACGTGGGCACACTCCTCGCTGTGCACAGAGATGACTACGCTCATCAGCCAGGAAATGTTTTGTTTTTCTCTCTTCTTCCAAAGCATTATTCGTCTGCCGTTGTGAGAGCATATCATTAGCATTTAAGAGCAGCCTGAGTAAAACCCAACTGGATAAAAGGAGAGAAGAAGAAAACAGGGTGACTGATAGCTCTGTAACATGGTGATCCGGTGAATGTCCTCTTTGTAATGCTGCTGCAAAGTATTTTTAGCTAAAAGTTCAGAGCAACATATTTCAACAAATCAAGTGTTGGTGACATCTTGTATGTAACACAGACTGTGAAAATAATAAAACACCAATAAATATTCATTTGTTTTGCTGAAAATAAATAAATAAATAAATAAATAAATAAAATAACAGAATCTGACCAAGAATATCTGCTCTAGTTTCTACACCGTGATCCAAATTATTATGCTAATTGGATTTAAGTCTCATAACGATTACATTTTTTGTTTTGCTATTAAATGTATAAATGGTATTGTGTGTCAGGACTCTTTGAATCACTATAATTCATTTCAGAGAGCTGGTTGATTAGTTTGTCTGGTGAGCTCAATTAAAGGAAATCTACTTAAAAAGGATGTTCCACATTATTAAACAGGCCACAGGTTTCAAACAATATGTGAAAGAGAAAGAATCTCTGCTGATGAAAATCATCAGATAGTGTAGTGCCGTATGACAAGGTATGAAAACATTAGATATTTAACGAAAACTGAAGCGTTATTGTACTGTGAAGAGATTTGTGGCTGATTCAGAACAAAGATGGGTTTGTACAGATAAAGGCATAATGAGGAAGGTTTCTGTTAGACAAATTCATCGGATTAAGAGAGCAGCTGTTAAAATGCCCTTACAAAGCAGCAAACAGTTATTTGAAGCTGCTGGTGCCTCTGGAACCTCAAGGTGGAGGATCCTCCAGAGGCTTGCGGTGCTTGAACCTACTATTGGGCCCCTAACCAGAGCTCACAAGCAGAACCGGTCGCAGTGGGCCCAGCCGTACATGAAGATTCATTTCAAACAGACTTGTTCACTGATGACTGCTGTGCAACCCTGGATGGTCCAGATGGACGCAGTAGTACATTGGTGGTGGACGGCCACCACGTCCCAACACGGCTGTGACGTCAGCAAGGAGGTGGTGGAGTCATTTTATGAGCTGAAATCATGGGGAGAGAATCATTGGTCGGCCCCTTCAGAGTCCATGAAGGTGTGAAAATGACCTCAGCAAAGTATATCTGATCACTTTCTTTCATGGTTCAAAAAGAAGAGCCGAACCTTCAGTAGCAAAATTATCTTCATGCATGACAATGCACCATCTCATGCTGCAAGGAATACCACTGTGTCATTGGCTGCTATGGGCATAAAAGGGGAGAAACTCATGGTGTGGTCACCATCCTCTGACCTCTGACCTCAACCCTATTGAGAACCTTTGGAGTTTCTTCAAGCAGAAGATCTGAGGGTGGAATGTAGTTCATATCAAGCCAGCAGCTCTGAGAAGGTTTTCTGACATCCTGCAAAGAAATTCAAGCAGAAACTTTCCACAAACTCCAGTTCAATGGATCAAGAATTGTGCTGTGATATCAAAGAAGGTCCTATGTTAACATGTAACTTGGTCTGTTAAGGTGTTTTTGATTGAAATAGCTTTTGATTTTAGTACATGTGACCATTTAATGCTGCACATTCAAAGAATGACCGTTTGCAGTTCTTTATAATCCATAAAATGTTTAGAAAATCTGCTGTGCATAATAATTTGGATCAGTGGATTTTGAGTTTTTTATTTTTGAAAAAAATACTTTTCTCCTGGGGAGCTTTGTTCAGTAAAATTTGATTTATACTGTAATAGTTCATGACTATTACAGTATACTATGACTATACTGATCATCATTTGCATTGACCATTTAAGAAAATCTGAGAAAATATCACTTGCATAATAATTTGGAACACAGTGTAGGGCAAATATCTTAGTACAATAAGACAAAACTAATATATAAGAAACTTTTCAGCATGATAAGCTAGTTTTAAGTCAATAATTTGTTAATTATTGACAAATTAATCAATTATTCAATAATTGACAAATTATTGACAAATATAATATATTCTTTATATTATAATATAATATGAGGAATATAAAAGTATATTCCTTATATTTTTATCAATAATAAGGAAAGACTGTCTTAATATAAGGACCCATATCTTGCTGAAAAGTTACTTGTAAGTCAGTTTTGTTTCATTTGAAGTGTACTAAAATATTTGCACAAAAAAAAAACCCAGACATAAACATGTACATAATATTTTGTATTTTTGCAGTGTTATTGAGAAATCCTGACATTTGACTCGGGTCGGTTCTGGTCTCCACGGTTTCATCTGATTAAAAGACGTGATTCCAGAATGCACCGTCCTTCTAACCTTACAGTCCTTTATTCTGGCTTGAAGGCATTTCTTCTGCAGAAGTGAAGTTTTTCTTTGTCTGGAGACTTGTGCAGAGTTTTACTAAGAGTCCTCTCAGAGGCAGCAATTCCTGACTTGGCTAAGTCATTCCTCTGCATCTCGGCAGCTTTGGGGCCTTTGCAGATTTCTCTGACTAGTTTTCTTTTCAGTGTTTTTGAAAATGTTCTTCTTGTGGCAGGCTTCTTTTGTGCCATGCGGCTCATTGTGAGTTTCTTCATGATGCTTCTTACCCCAGTTAGTAACACTGTGATTGGCTTGGTTTCTCCTTTTGCTACTTTGTGAGCTACTGCAATTCTTTTTCACAAGTCTAAATGATTGATTTGGGTTTTGCTGTAATGTTTTCTCAGCAGACAGCTCCAACCTTTAGTGCAGTGTTTATAATATGTGTAAGTTGGGAGAAAAAACCCCACCAAACAGGGATTCATGCCGAACAAATACAATTTTTTCTATTACAAATACAAATTTAATGTTGTTTGTCCTTCATCATATTGAATAGTTTTTTAGTTGGCAAAACAGACAGTACAGGTTGATGCTAAAGCTAGAGGGAAATGCTTGTGATCTTTTGCTAAAGCCAAAAGAGAAATCTAACAAATAATAAAATAGTGTGTGTGATGTAAGGGCAACAGCTGGTGCATATTTATTGATAGAATGTAGCATGATGCACCAGATGTTCCCTTTATTAGACAAGAAACCTGGAGTAGACTGGATTGTAAGTGTTATGTTTAGAAATGAAGTTGGTTTTCTAAGCCTTCTTAGTTGACTACAAGAGAAGCTTCGATGGCCCGTGTATTTTTACATTGTGTTTTTTTTCAAAGTCAAAGTGGATGGCAGGAAATTCATATTTAATAAAAAATAAAAAGTCCCCACCTCCTCCGTGGAAGACGAGACTAAAGAGGCCTTCAGTGTTCTGCCCACCACTGTTGATCAAGTCACTTTGAAATAGTAACTTAACTAAATTACTAATTTCTGATTACTTCCACAAGAAAGTGATCTAGTTAGTTTATTAATTACTTGTATTCTAAAGTAATTAGTTACTTAATTACTTGTGACATGACCAAAGTCCAGCCACAGGACGTTTAATCACGTGAGCGTTGGAGTTCCCCAGCAGATCGAGGCAGTGCCCAGCAGGAGTGCTCTGCAGCGCCCCCTTCAAGGACACCAAAATACGTGGTAATCTGAACAACCATTTGGTTCATAGGTACAGACACACACACCCCCATGCACGCCCACACACACCACAAGTAGGCGAGGGAGGCTAACTTCCTGTTCACCAATGTAAACCCCAACATGCAGACCCCAAGATGGGGGCAATGAAGATCCCCACTCTGCTTGGTTCCGGAGCGTTGAGGTGAGTGTGACTGCAGCCAGAACCCCAAAAGTTAACTCCTGTATCCGAGGATCACACTGACCCAACTCCACTGGCTCCTCCCACAAATAGGGAGTCCCTGGAGTCGGACCCCATGAGTAAAAGCCTGACCAACAGGTCTTCCCCCGGGTGCCTCACCAGCAGGACTGGCTCCATAGGGGGTCCCCAGTGATAGAACACTGCTTCTATTGTTATGTCTCATCATAAGCCTCCTCAGGCTGAGCTTTGTCTGATCTCCCACACAGAACCCGTTTGCCCCGGCCCTGAAGCCCCTGACTGTGTGGCTCCTGGATCATCAGGTCACCCAAACCCCTCCACCATGATGAGGGGGACGAACAGAACGTCACACCAAGACAACATCTGCTTTGGACCACAGGAAGAGAAAACACTTTGTCCTCAATTGGACATTTATTATTTTAAAACAATACTTAATCATTTGTTCTAAATCAAATTAGAAAAAAAAAATATTTTTTTTTATGGAAATCTTTTAATTTTCAAAAAAATTAAAAGATCTTCAGCATTACCTAATATTTATTTTGCCCTGAAGTAAACTCATTCTCTAACCTGCCCATTCAGAGGTCAGTGGGAACAGACCATCTCTATTTTCAGTTAAATCTATAAACACCATTTGCAGTTCCAGTATACATGCCATCGATTTTTGTTTGTATTGCCATGTGGTGTAAATAAATATTGCCTGAAATGTCTTGTGCTTAATAAGATTGGTCTGAGTGGTGTTCAAACTATTTTGAAATAAATATGGTGTTATTAGGACATTGATTTGTAAGTACGTACAGCGAGACAAAAACTGATTTGCATCAGTAAACTCTTTTCCAGTAATTAAGATTACATCAAGCACCACCGGGAACCAAATGTTTTTAGAAAGATAACAACATGACAGAAATGGTTCTCTGTTTGTGGAAAATCAGACCTGTTCTGAGCTGTTTCTTTTTTTTTTTCCACACCTACACATCGATCTATTTTTTTTCACAGCCCCCTCCTATTCTATCCTCTTCCTTTGTGTCGCTGCCTGACTGTTTGTCAGGGTTTCCTGTTGTTATTTTAGAATCCGGAGTATTTAGGTCACATGTATTTTTTATTTTTTGAATAATGCTGATTTCTCTCGTTACACCGTGTATCGGCCCTCTGGATTGAAAATCAGTGGGCCCTCAAGTAGCTGGCAGAAGATTGAAGCTGAATTTCCGGGCCTGCTGCAGAGAGAAGTAAAGAGGAGCAAGAAATGCTTCTACCAGAACACCCAAAGGCCTAACTGCATCTCTATTTCTGCATTTGCCAAGTTTTATCAAATATAATATGCTTTTCATCTGCCGTCTGGCACATCTTTTATTCACAGAGGCATCATGTGATGTAGTAAAAGGCTCGTGTAACAAAAAAAAAAAAATCTCACACAAAGAATTCTGGTCATCGACTATTCATAGAGGAATGTCTAAAAAAACCCGACCGTTGTATGAGCGATCGAGAAAAGGGGGCTGGGAGATTTTCTTACCCCCACTGTTTTTCATTCTTTGAATGCGTTCCCTCCGACGGTTCAACCACAGTTCACAGAGTCTGTCTCAAAATACCATATGCAGCGCTGGGAGAATCCCAGGAAAACACAGAAACATACATATACTCCACACAGAGGCTGGAAGCACTATGGATGACAAAATCCCAACCCGTCTCCTGCTTGGAAACGTGCCCACTCTACTACAAGCTATGCTAATAACCCGCTGCCATCACATCGACCGCTGAGGATTTTTTTAATGGTGTTTTCCTTTTTCTTTTTTTATGAGAAAGACCCCTAACATCTGGTCCACATCTGGAGCTCTTTAATGAGCGGCTCAGTCTGCCACAGCTCTTTACTCCGAGCCGACCACCAATCTGATCGTCCTCAAGGCGCTGAGAGACTCCAACCATCTCGTCCTCCCAGCCAAAAGCTGCACTATTTGGATTCATGAATGTTAACGGCGTTCGTGGAAAAAAAAAAACAGACCAGTAAACTGAGTAAAACTAATTGGGGAAAAGCTTCAGTTTAAATGCAGCTTCTTTTATTTATTTTCCAGGCTGTGTGATGTGTCTTGTGCTGATGGTAGAGCTTGCTGGGTTTTATTTATTCACATAATTTTAAATTAGTAACTATATTCTATATTCGAGGGCAGATATAGAATATAGATGCTATGCGGCTGCTAGCATCTGAAAACCATAAATAGTGGTTTGTAGCAGCAATGAAAAAGAATCTTTTTCCCATCACTCTTAAATAGATACAGCTGTATCTATTTAAGATACAGTGAGAAAAGTCATCTAGAATTGCATGAGAAAATATGGACGTTACAAAGGTTGAATAGGTCTTAATAACTGATAAATAACAAACAAGACTGAGAGAGCAGAGCTGAAGATGCTCCAGAAATATCTACCAACACCGTCTGTGTTCCACATGTGGCACTGAGCTCATATCCTCCATGTTTATGGACCATGCAGTGGCTTCCAACAGGAAGCATCCAGGACTGGCCCAATTTCAAACGCATCTAATTGCCATGTCAAGTTTTGTTTAAGTCATGTTTGATCTATACAGTATCATTATCTATGCAACTTTTAGATGTGCCTCTGCTGCACCACCTGAATAGAATAATTACAGGTAGGTCATTAGCAAGGCTCTGGAGAACTGATTTACACAAGGAGGAGGACATTAAGCCATTTCATTCCAGTGTTTTGTACCTGAGACACATCTAAAAACTGCAGGACATCGGCCCTTGAGGACTGGAGTTTGAGACCTGTGTATTAAGGCAAAAAAATCGGAATTGGGAAAATTCAGGTTGCAATGTGAATGCAGCCATGGTTACTTGAGTGTGCTATAAAATGCCACTATGTGCTTTGAAAACACATAACACCGCACCTTAAGAGTTTTGGAATGGACTAGTCAAAGTCCACATTCAAATCTGTTTGTATGTCAGTCTGTCGTAATTTGATATATTTGGAGAATGTTTTCCTAGTAGAATGGACAAATAATGCCAAGTCAAAATGGTGGACGCTGATGGAATCCTGTCAACATAGGGCTGTGCATTCATGCAGCTAGCATGTAGCAGCTTCCTTCCTTTCTGTGTCCTATTTTGTTTCTTTCCTTCCTTCTGTCTTTCATGCTACAGAACATTCTGATGGAGAAACATCATCTACAAAGTGTGCTCACTCACACGCCAGCAGATATTTGGATTCATATTCTCCATTTTTTCATAATCAAAACATACCATTTCTCCAGAATACGTTTTTGAAAGTTACTGTAGTCTTAAACATTGGATGCAAACTCATGTTTGCATCTCATTTTTCTAGCCAAACCTTCTGTCATTTTGTTTGAATGAAAGTTCTCTTCCTGTGGTCTCGGTGCATTGTCCACCGCAACAATTCATAAATCAAGAAATAATCTTTTTTGTATGTTCATCATTAGGCAGAACAAGTGTTTATACAAAACCACAACTGTTCTCTGAATAGACTTTGATTGAAAGCCAGCCCTTTCAGCAATAGCAGCTTGTCCAGCTTCTTATTTATTACCCCTTGAAGATGAGACGGTGAATAAGCGGTTTTCTGTTTGCATTGAGCGGCTGCAGCCAGAGAGCATCTTATTGTGTGGCAAAGCTACTGCTCATTTTAAAGATCATTTCTTTTTGGGTGGAGGTGGGTGGTAAACGGAGTGGAGGAGGGGATCTGGAACTAACTGGGGAGCATGGTGGGGGCGGGGAGAAAAGGAGGAGAGACGGAGGAACCAGGAGTCAGTCAGGACAATGAGAACTTTCTGGTGCTACACGTCTATCAGAAGATTCTCTCCATTCAGGTTCTTGCCCATCAGACGAGCCACCATGCGACTGAAGTTGAAGATTTGAATGATCAAGCGAGTTTGTCCTACCATAGAAACAGTGAGGTGGTGATGGAAATACATCCTAATGGTTTTAGCAAAAGTCCAGTTTTTACACTGTGTTTCCCTGCATTTGATCCGGACTCAGAAATGGAGGCTGTGGATGGGAATCACTGGCGATTCTTAAGCTTCACACAAAGAAGCGATTTACTGTGTGTCTGAGAGTCGTGTGTATTAACCTGCAATTATCAGGCAAAGAGCCCAAGTCTGCATTCAGAGATAAGTTGGATGGATGTTTGCTCTAATTCATGGGGACCCAATGCGCTTTACTCTGCTCAATGCACTACAGGGACGGCCCACAACAGGCAGCCTGACTCTGGAATACACACTGACAGCAAAACATGAGGAGATGTGTAAAAACCGCCTGCAGTGTGTTCACACTCATATTCCTATTTTTAATTTTTAGATACCAGCTACATTCTGACATTCTAGTAATACTAAATTGAAAGAGTCAAGCTTACAACAGCATGAATCTTGTATATATAAATATATATAATATTTCTCTCTAGCTGCAACATGGTTCAGGGTTTTTATTGCATTCAGTGAAAAGTTGGAGCTGCACAGTGGCGCAGTTGATACCACTGTTGCCTTACAGCAAGAAGGTCCTGGGTTTGATTCCTGGCACAGGGTCTTTCTGCCTGTTCTTCCTGTGCATACGTGGGATCTCTCTGGGTCTTCTGGCTTCTTCTCACTGTCCAAAAACATTAATGTTACCCCATTAATGTTAAGGTTAATTTGCCTCTCTAAATAAAAGGTGTGTGTGCATGGTTGTTTATCCTGTGTGTCTATGTGTTGCCCTGCAATGGACTGGTGACTTGTCCAGGGTGTACCCCGCCTTTTGCCTGTTGACAGCTGGAGAGAGGCACCGACCCTTGTCAGGAGTGGCCAACCAACCAAAACTAGAGCAAATCAACTACTCACCCAGGGGGCCACAAAAGGCCTCTAAGAAACATCTACGATAGGCAAAAAGGGCCTCCAAGGGAAAGATCTGAGAACAAAACTTCTCTTCTGCTGTCATCTGTTGGGGCAGCAGCATCAGAACCAGTGAAAGAAGGCTGGTTCTGCTTCTGGTTCTGCACTGGTTCTGGTTTTGTTCTGGGAATGTCTATGGAACCTCCGGAGATAACGATGAAAAGAAGGATTTTACATAAAAATCAAGAAAATTATGAACAACTCTGACCATCCTCTTCATGAAACTGTCTTGGAAAACCAGAGCTTCTTCAGTCAGAAGCTTTTTCAGATTCACTGTACTACAGACTCCTACAGGAGATCCTGCCAACAGCCATCACTATCTACAATAACTCTTTAAAGAACTGCAATTAATATGATTCACAACAACATGTCATTTTCCTTTAGGATCAATAAGAAAATTTTGAATTTGAATTTGAAACCACTGTTGGAAAAATGGAAACCAGCAAACAGAGCAAATGCTCTCCTCTGTTTGAGGAGAGCATTTTTGAAAAGAAGCAGATCTAATGATGTGTCTCACATTTAGCAAAGAAAAAGATTGATGATCTTCAATACTTTTGTGAAAAGTTTCTGTGGACTGATGAAATAAAAGTGAAACTGATAAGTGGCCACAAAACTGCCACTTATGCTAAGAAACCCTTAACATACTTTTTCATGCCACGGTTGATGCGGAAAAATCCCAACTTTCCATCCTTTTTGTCACACTGATACCGGCAGAGCTGAACAAGGTCAGTATGAACACTGGACACGTTTTTCAGTCTGATGTAAAACTCCTGCTGGCAGCGACACGGCAGTGGGATTTATTTATGAGTAAAGTCAAACAAACTTCAACTTGTGATAGTTTATTTCAAATATTTCCTGTCGTTTGCTCTCTTCAGTAAATATGGTAACATGGAATACTGTTGTCATGGCAAAAGATAAATGTTTTGACAACATACATGACTTGTGCACTGAACGTGGATATGATGATATGAGCCTTCAGTGTTGATTCCTGGGAGCTGCTCCTGGCTAACAAACAGGTAAATGGGATCACATGGTAGTGAACGTTGCTGTGAGCCCTGCTGTCTCTGCTGTGATCCGTCACACTGCACCACACACACTCAGCTGTTGTGTTTGCAGCGTGTCAGACTTGGTTCACCTCTTTTGTTCAACCCTGAGATTATATTTAGCCTCTTCTCAGACATACTCTTCTCAAACATGAGTTGTGTTCATTTTTTTCAGCATTTCTGAATGATTACTTGATGGTACGTAGAAAGGATTAAGATGTCGGATTATTAGGACTTTAAAGAAATTGTATATCTGCAAAGCTCCTTTCTCCAGCCCACTCCTCTTTGGCTGCTGGCTCTTGGTCTCCCCCAGTACACACAACCCATGAAAGGATCTGTTTAATTGAGAGAGTTCCTCTTGGGGAAAAAGCCAGCAGACTGTGGAGCCTTTTTGGGAGGTTTGAAAGCTTCAATAAATGGTTGTTTATACGGAGAAGCTGTTTTCTCTTAGAGAGTACTGGATTTGTTGTACCTGTTTGTTTCGATGCAGGCACTCATGCTTTGAAAAGGTGCAAGGCCCCACTCAGTACTCTTGAGTTCTGCAGCATTGTTCATGCGCTGCAGGATAAACAACCCACAATAAACAACCAGCTGCATGAGGCCTGCAATGATAAACTCTATTCATCGTATTTAAAGCAATAAACAGTGAAACTGAATGCCAGGAAGACTATCATGTTCCTTGTGTCATCCTTAGCTCTTAGCATTGGTATAAATACTTCATGTTAGAGCTGGATCCCAGTGCTTTTGCTAGGCTGATGCCTGGGAAGACCTACGATCATCACTGTCTGTTTTTATGATATTCTGATTACCAAAAACAGAGCTCAGCTTGTAGTACATTTTTGTACATTCTTCATGCACAAAAATATATTTGTACATGTTATCAAATATTTGCTTCTTGTGTGCAGTTACGGAAAAAGAAGACTTCTTTCTTTTTGTGCTATCCACATTAAAATCAAGTCCATCCTTCATCAAGATGAAAAGTTCATTTTGAAGCAAATAGAGACAAGGTGAGTATAAACTCATCTGCCCTGTGATGAAGGTTTTCTGGAGATCACTGGAAAACAACCAGCATCATAAAGACCAGGGAACACAGCAGACAGGGAAACTGTGGAGAAGTTTCCAAGCAGAGTTAGGTTCTAAAACAAATTCCCAAGCTTTGGACATCTCACAGAATTCTGTTCAATCTGTCATCTAATCATGGAAACAGGTTTGACCAACTGCAGACCTAACAAGGCATGGGCATCCACCTGAACCGACAGGAATAATGTCACCAGCTATAAACACAAAAGGTCCCATCTGGGAACTGAAAGAGTCCTTCTATCCCAGGGGACTCAAACTCCAGCCCTCAAGGACCGCAGTCCTGCAACTTTTAGATGTGCTTCTGCTGCACCACACCTGAATAGAATAATTAGGTCATTAAGGCTCTGGAGAACTGATCTACACAAGGAGGAGGTAATTAAGCCATTTCATTCCAGTGTTTTGTACCTGTGGCACATCTAAAAACTGTAGGACAGTGACCCTTGAGGACTGGAGTTTGAGACCCCTGTTCTATCCAAACATCCAAGGCCTTTTTCCTGCCTTCCTCTTTCAGAAACACTCAGCCCAGATGTGAAGGCCATGGTTCTAGAATCCTTTGGCAGACAGAGAGAATGAGAAGGGTTGGAGCAATCTCCCACCTTGCATAAGATCCTGAGATCAATAAGGCCATACAGTTTGAGTGGATTGTTATGTCATTATGACTCGTCTCCAGGCCTTTAGACGGTGTGCTCTTATCTCCGGTTGAAAAATCCTCTCAGTGCTGAGAAACAGATTCAACTACTGGCTTTTTAAATGTACACAAATTCAAAGTTTAATGGGAATAGAAAATAACTTAATTTATAATTTAATTAATGTTGGACTATATGACACAGATGTACTTATTCACTCTGCAGTAGTTTAATTGAACAGCTAATATAAGATCAACCAACAAACGTCTGAGGTTTTCACTAAGCAGCTGTAATTATACTGAGATGAAATTATTCACAGGTGGGCTCTAACAGGTAGGTGACGTTTGAAGACAAGTGGCAGAAAATGTTATTTTATTCCATGTATCATTTTATTTGTTTTGATATTTTGATTTAGTCAATCATATTAAGTTCCAATCAAATAAATTGAAAGTTGTGGTTGTAAGGTAACAAAATGTAGAATAGATCAAGGGGTATTAATACTTTTGCAAGGCTCTGTAAAAATAACAGAACAGAGATCACTGAGATGATTAGTCTGACATGTTTCATATGTGAACTTGTCAGAGTACGTATGTTTTTATTATTATTATTCTATCAGCATTAAAAATGCATAGGAGGGAAAAATGTATTTTTTTTAAATTAGCAGTTAGCAATTAAGGAACACTAACATTACTATTCCCTCTACACACAGACAGACACACCCCTACACACACGCACACACATCCCTGTATCATTCAATGCTTGGGAGTTCTTTTCTTTAAACCCAAAAGGAGGAAACTGGGAGCTCGACTGAAGAGTATTGATTTTCTGGCACCGCCTTGCCTCGATCAAGAAATGCCAATACGAGGATTCCACGCCGACTCTCTGGTTCATGTTGAGTTCACTTGTCATTTTCTATAATTCTGACAAAATCAAGATGCTTAACCGTGATGTAGTTAGACATGCCGGGCCGCCCTCAGGCTTTCTAATTGAATTAGGTGTCTGCGTTCTGCCATTTGGTACCAGTCTAAAGTATCCCCATGATTCAATCGGGGCAGAAGTTTAGTGTTTAAAGAGGGGATTGGGGAACAAGAACAATGCTGCGGTTCATAAATCCAGTAATTCGATGTATCTAAGCTTTTCCACAGCTAACATATCACTTTTATAGAGATATAATAAATAAATAAATACTGGGAGAAGCTGGTCAGGTCAGATAAGCTGAAAGCTGAACTTCAGGATGTGGATGGACACATCCTGACTAGAGGGTGGATTGTTCTGTCAGATTCTCTGTCTGATTATTTGCGTTTTTTTCTCCTTTGCTCTTGTTTATGTTGCGGGTCGGATTTTCTTAGGCTTCTCCAATAGATATCATAATATAGATCTAATAAAGTATTCATATTTTCATGACTCTATTTGCCTCTCATAAAATTTTGATAGGCCTTTAACTATACCATAAAGAGGTGAGCTAATTGAATGGGCAGCTTTCAGTCACAAGGTTGCAGCCTCCTCCAACTATTAACAAGTTTGACAACTTTGTCAATTTTGCAGCAGAACCTTCCAGAGGAAAACTTCTGTCAAACTCCAACAAGAGCTGCAAATCCAGTCTGATGTGTCGACTGGATTTCTGTTCTCCTTGTGGACTTCTCAGTGGGTAGAGTGAATGCTTGAGGCTATGCTGGGTTTCCTTAGATAGGAACTTTTAAAATTACTATGAATAATTAATTGAGCATACTGTACTGTTTGATAACTAGGATCACTTGGAATGTATGTGTGATTGAATTGAAATGATTTTTGTGTAAAGTGTCTTGAGTTGACATTTGTTGTGAAGTGGTGCAACATAAATAAGCTGAATTGTGACTTATCAGTTTCAAGGTTCTGCTCTGAAATAGAACTAATTAAAAATACAAACACTGTACATGCCCTGAGACTGCATGTGTTGTGAATTGGTGCTGTATAAATGAACGTTTATAAATGTTTTATATTGCAAGGTCAGCAAGAGAAACCCAATGCAAACAATAACAACAAAAAAATGTACCATACTTTCTTTATTGAGTTAATAAACTTAATGACACTAAGGGTGTAAAAATAGTGATTTGCAGCAGGAAAGCAGTAGTAAGTTTGGTGGTGACATCATAACAAAAGCATAGGTAGAGAACATATTTAGTTCAGTTCAATTCAATTCAGCTTAAGTCACAATTCACAATTACATGTCACAATATAAGTCCAAACACGTTTCATACTTAATTCTGCTGTCTTCCAGAGATAATCGGTGTTCTGCACAAAGCGATCATGAAACACTGGACAGTCATTTTCTTTGCCGTTTGTGTTTTATCACACTCGCTGGCTGTGTGACAGCCTCTGAGTGTGCGTCATCATATTCATGTTTAAGATGGCTATCGATGCAACAAGAGTGGAGGGAGAGATTAGCTGACTTTATGTGCTAATCGCTGTGAAATGACAGGCCCTGGAGGCCTTTCTGATCAGGCGGACTGTGCCTCACTGTGTGAAGCCCCCTCAATGCCCATTAATCCCTCCCCGAGCCACAGAGAAGCCTGCCTGACTGATGGGCAGCTCCCTTCAGTGCAGACACCAGAATCTGCCTTTCAAACTGTTGATCATGGGCAGGACTGGGAAGACGGCTGCTGGGTTAAGGGGCTAAGGGGCTGAGGTGATGGTTTAGTGGGGATAGCTGAAGAGAAAGCTGGTTTCACACAGCAGTGCTCCTTCAGCTTTCTGAAAACTTTCTTTCTTTATGGCTAAATTAAATTAAAACAAAACTGTGTTTCATATTTGCGTAACACAGAATACATAACACTGACTAAACCATCAGACTGATCTCTGTAAATGCGCATTAAAAAGTAATAAATTAAATGAACGCTCAATAGAAATGCGAACTGTTAGAAGAGTGGCTATATTCCAGCAACCGTGGATTTACCTCCTGAACATGGCAGCCACTTTGGTTTCAGGAAACACTGAGTACACCAGGCAGGCAGGCAGCCTGCACAGGCAGTAAACCTCTGTAAGCCGTCCAAATAGGCGGCACAGTTTGAGATGGAGGAAAGCTCTGCATCAAGATGTGTTTGGGTTTGTACCCTGATCCCGGCTGAGGTTTGGCTTGGAGAACTAAGCCTCTCCACAACACCCTGCTGTCCCCAGTGAGAGGAAGAAGTTAGAAGACTGCACTGCAAAATAGGGATAGGCAACTATCCTGTAGTTAAATAAATACATTTTGTGATTTATGTATTTATTTTACAGTGTTGTCCAGGAGTTCAGAAATCAGAATTTTTCTCAGTGTCTAACCATCTACTTTCACAAGTGGAGCATTACAGCTTTCATCAAGTAATATTTAAACTTTATTATTATCTGCTTTAGGTTTATTTCAACTGCAAGCGAATAGAAATGAAATCCAAAGAAGGAAAGAAGCGGGGGAGAGATTCAATGTGATGAAAATAAATTCATCAAATGTTAGCAAACCCCAAAACTGTCAGTGCTAACAATAATACTGTTCAGGGAGTGCGCTAGATTTTTTAGTTTTCTGCCATTTTCACTGACAGTATCAAAATTTAAGGTTAATTGGTTCCTCTAATTGTTTGCACTCTGCCTCCCACTCAGTGACTGCTGGAGATCGGCAACTGCCCCAGTCAACCCTCTGCCGGGGTGGGCAACTCCAGGCCTGGAGGGCAGGTGTCCTGCAACTTTTAGATGCGTTTCTACTTCAACACACCTGAGTCAAATAGTGAGGCCATTAGCAAGACTGGAGAACTTGACTGAACTTAGGAGGTGATTCAGCTGTTTGATTGAAGTGTGTTGGACCAGGGACACATCTAAGAACTGCAGGACACCGGCCCTTGAGGACCAGGATTGCCCCCACCTGCTCTAGTCGGTCATGACCGCTCACATTGAACCAGGTTCTGGTTCTGCTCAAGGTGTTAAAGGGGAGTTTTTCCTTTTTTCACTGTCGCTACATTCATGCTCGGAGTTGGTATGAAGAATTGCTGCAAGGAATCATTACATTCTGGTCCAGAAGGAGTCAGTGACTCGATGCAGTCTGCTGTGTGTCCTAAGACAGGAAACTTTTTAACCTAATTGCATAATAAACTGAACTTGACTGCATTGTTTGATAACCAGCGTCATTTGGAATGGATGTACTGGATTTTGATTCTGTTTGTATGATTGGATTGAATTAAGAACCTGAACAGCTGCTCTGATCTTAAAGAAAACTGTAAATTAGCTGACTGATGCATCGCTAGCTGAAAGGCTCTGAAGGTTTATCAGTGATCCGTAACAATTCAGTTCGCCTAGCAGGGCTTCTGTTTTTCTATTAGGTTATTTCCAAGGCCGGACCCTTCAAGTTGTAATGTGTCCGTTGTCTTGGTGACCCATCTCAGTTCTTTTTGCACAAAAATAACTCAACATATCATCATGTTAGACGTATTATCAGCATAAGACATTTGTTTAGGAGTTAAGAAGTATGTCGATTCAGGACAAGATGTCACACACCTCCATACACAGATCTGACTGGGAATGAAAACCTGCCAGTGTTTCACAGGAGACGGCAAAGCAAACAATGGAGCCGGTTCTGTTAAGACACTTAGACAAAATTTTAACTTACTGCTTCTCCATCGACCCACATTTTCAGCAGGGACACACTGCTGAAGGAATGCAGGACATAAGGAACAAGAAACTCACTTTATAACCTCTCAGTTAGAGATGTGTCTCCTTTCCATCCCACTTGGCCAGGAGACAGTCAACAAATCACAGTCAGTGTTTATTAGCCGCTGTGCTACAGCTGTAAACAATCATGTGAGCTTGACACAGTTAATTGTTCTGTCGTTAATAACGGGTGATTATGCTGTAGATGATTTCCTTCATTCACTTTCTGTTCACCTGTTGAGATGGAGCAGAGTTTGCTTTTGTGGTTCCCATCAGAGTTCGATTATCCATTCACATCTCCCCAAACAAACCGGACTTCCTAGACAAATGAACTGGAGTTTGATCTCAGCAGACTAAACAGGTCTGCTGGGAATACATCCTAAACGTCCCAGTTGTTCCCTAACTAGGCCCTGACCTCATACAGGCTTGTTTGTCCTGTTCCCTGCATCATCAATTGCTCATTATTTCTTAGCTGTTTCTTGTATTTGCTCATTAAAGAGATAATTAGCATTTGAATTTAGCAACTCAGAGAGCTGGCAGCAGTTTGAACCGCTAGAAGCAGCTGAAAATGGAAATCACTTATCTCCATGCAGATGACTGCAGGAACTTACTGGCATCTGCCAGCGTTCATCGTGAAATTCAAATTACTGAACAACATTGTTCAAAACAGATGAGATTTTTTACCCTAAACTTTAAACTCTTACACTGACTCTGTGCATTGGTATTTGTTCTCTTCTTGTTTTAGTTGCAAACTTGATCCTGTCATTTTTTTCTGGCCTTCTCATTTCATTCTCATTTCATATGATTCATCTACACGGGTGGTGCATAGTTTTGACAGGGAATGAAAAGAAAACATAGTTTTAAGATTTTTCTGAATAAAAATTTAAAATGTGGAGTGCATTTGTATTTGTACTGATCTTTCAGTTCAAATAGGTGAACTAAAGGATGAAACCACTAGTCTGTCATGATGGTTCTCAGTCACGTGTTTCCTTTAATTAATATTCCTTCAAGAGACTGAACAGGCTCAATATCAAAAATATCCTCTTCATTACTGCAAACATTTATTTTAAGACATAAGGCCCTTTTGTAATGTGTCGATAGTACAAAATCAACAAGCAGTAGGCATGTAGCAACTATTCAGAAAAAATGAACAATTCAAGTACAGCACAACAGAAGATAGTACTTGTTGAAGAGTGAAGTATGTATATTTAATTTAAACAATCAAGTCTAGTTGAAAGTTAATACATAAAATCCTAATAAAATGAATTCAGGTTTGTTGTTGCAACAGGTCTGAAATGTGAAAAAACTGAAGGGCTGAGAATACTTCTGAAAAGTGCTGCTTGTCCTAAATCTGAATGGGTTTTATTCTAAAAGGATTTCAAATTTTTTGAAAAGGAAATATATTAAAAACCTTAAAAGTTCCATTTCTCTTACAAAAATAAGAATTTGTGCTGAGGATTTATGCCAAAATTAATCCTAATCTCCTGTTTCACGGTGTATCCTGTTACAACACAAAGGCTTGATTCCAATACACATTTTGGCATGATACTCAACCTGAGTGGAAAATACGGCTGCTTCTGCCACGCGGCTTCAATTAAATTACCAATAGCATAAGTGCAAGTGTAACTAAATATAGCAGTCTGAACAGGGTTTGACCCAGCGATGAACTGAGAGCACCAAATTCAGATGTGCTCATAAATATGCCATGAAATTCGGCTTTCTTGTGCAAAAAGAAATTGTAATCAAAAGTTTCCCCGATCCTCCTGCTGCTGTTTGGTTTAAGCTGTTAGCTTCCCGGTCGGGTTAAAGCGCAACGAAAACAGGGGCCCGGACACGTATGCATTCCTCAGAGCTGCTGGGCTTTACCTGGCCTTATTAACTGCTCATCTACGCCATGTACTGTCACAGACTGCTGAGTGTTGGCCTCGGCTGCCACGGCCACTGAGGCATGGATGCCAAAAAAGCAGCTTATCTTGATGGATGGATTCATTATCACCTTCTAATTACAGGTGGATTTTCAGGTGTATTCATTACGTGGGCTGAACAGTGCGGTGTGTATGTGTTTATCCAGGGGTTACTGTTACATCGGTGAAACTGCAGGGGGTCAGCTGGTGTGTGTCAGGGGGTCCAGAGGTTCCTATTTCAGGTCTGCTGTTGGCTCCTTACAATATTCATTAGCTCTGTGGGGATTGGTGTGCGGTGCAGTCAGCTTGGTTCTGCTCTCAAATCAACTTGTTCACTCCAGTATTGATATCAGAGAGAGGCTGTGCATGGATAGAGTGGATATTGCCATACATACATAAAAAGATAATTAAAATAAAGATCAGACCAGCACTTAGACCTATGCTAAATGCAACATGAAATGATCAACAATACCAGGTACGTTGGCGTGCACAATCACATAACACACACTTCCTCTAATTTTTTAAAGAAAAAAGTATATGGCAGATCTCTTTTATTTTATTCAGAACCTGATTACTTTAAGGAATGCTAAACACAGAACTTCTCCCCTCCATCCAAAGAGGTGCAGCAACTGACAAAATCTCATTTTAATTCTAATTGCAAAGGATTTGTGACAGTTGGTGGGACTTCTACTCTAATGGAGCTTTCTTTCAATGCAGTACACCATCTCCAGCAAGTTTCACAGATCCAACATCATTTAGTCATTTTCGATGCCAAAATGTAAGTCACAAGTTGAACTTAAACAAACATAAAGAAGCTCAAGTTTGGCTGTTTTACACAGTACCTAAACTAAGCACCTAAAGGTTCTCTCCCCTCATTTATGTGAAGTGGAGGTAACAACTGAAAATGTTTTTTGAAATAATAAATTTGTTCCAGACATTTGTGTTCAGCTGTGACTCTGGAGGAGCTGCAGAGAGCCTCCGCTCAGGAAAAGGAATGACCAACATGACATCTATCAGTCATAAACTCTGGTCAGAACTTTTTGTCCTACCTGCATTGCTGAAAACAAACACATGAACAGTCATGAACACACTATCCTCACTGTTCTTTTTATCTTCCTGAATAATGAGGCTTAAGATAGCAAAGGATTGGTTTGCATTGAAACGTTCGCTGACCGTATTCGGCTTGCCCATAGCAAATTATTTCAAATCCAGGTTGCACGGTTCGAAATGACTTCCAATTCAGTGTGACGGCTTACTTGTCGAAGATACCGTGAAGGTCAGCTGTCCAATTACATTTCAGATTCTGAAACATTTCTGTCCTACTAAATTAACGCTGAGACAATATGCATCATGGACATATTTCTTTGGCAGCCTAAGTCTCAAGAAACACAATTTCTGTCCACAAACACAACTCTGAGTCCATTTAGGAATCATTATAACGAAGCAGAGATATCAAAGCCATGAGAGGAGCCATTTCCCATAAACTCATTAATGAGAGATTATGTTAGCTGCTAATTGTAATTCTCTTGTTAGTCCTCATTTTGTCCTTACAGTGTAATGCCAAACTGGTGCCATTAGAAGAGTCATTTCTTATGAAAAGTTCCTGTTTTTAATGGAGCCAAGGATGTGCAGAAAATCTTTATATACATATATTTATTCATTACTACTGTTGTCTCTACAATAAATCAGTTCTGCCCTGAAAACCGGACTATGCAAAGTTTATAGACAAAGAAAATCACAACATTTTGTGACGCTATTACAAACAAAATCTTTCCCCATGAGATTTCAATACAGTCAAAAGCTCTGTCTCACCTGCCATCATGGCCGTTAAAAGACCAACAATGACTAGAGAAAATACATTTGTTAAGTGTTCTGTAAAGTTCTATGATTTCAACACTTTTATGATGTTACAACTGATGTTTATTTCACTTTTCTTGCCGTTTGGGCGTCGGGGGGGGGGGGGGGGGGGGGTTGGCCATGTGGTTTATGTTCAGTCAGGCTACAGTGATAGTAAAGCAGCAGGATTGAACTTTTGCATTCTATCTAAATACATACATTCAAATTTGATAAACATTGGTTATCAGTTATAACAGCAGCATTAATATCAGATATTGATATCAGCCCAAATGTTTATAGAATTTCATCCCTAATTATCTTCATTGTAATTTTTTGTCCTTAAGCGTTGAAGAGCAGGAGCCAGTTGCAGGAAGCAGGGAGGTGATCAATACGAGTTCACTCTATAAAGAAAAATCAAATACTAAAATCCAGTGGAAATTCAAAGTACGAAATTACAGGAGGAGAAAAAAGGAAACAGGATGGTGGGGATAACAAAGGGAGCTGACCAAGAGCTGGCTGCAGGCTGCAGCTGTGAGGGAAGGCCTGGAACTGAAGCTGAACTGAGAAAATGGGAGAAATGACTGACAGATCACACAGAGAAACGGGGAGCAAATTAGAAATACACAGTAAATACTAAAGCACAGAATAAAAGCACCAGGACTGTTAAGACAATGAGGAACAAAGGAATGAACTGAATATGAAAAAATCCTAAAATAAGTCAAAACAAAATATGTACTTTCCAGGAATTATTAAATTTTATGCATATATTCAAACTCCAGCTTATGAACTCAGATAGTCATTGGATTAAAGCATATCCAATAATATGTATTTATTTAATAAGATCAGCAACCTATATCAAAGTATGCATATGTTTGGCTGCTTCAATTCATCAGACAAAATGGGCCAAAAATGAAGATATGATGGTAACAGGAAACATGTTGAGAATATTAATATGTAAGTTAACAACCAAATATTAGACACAAATCAAACATCAACCGATTTTCCTCCAGCACTGTGATAAATACAACTGCAATGTAGTTGGAGAGTCTAGAAATACAAGGTTCAGAGTTCAGACAAAAACACTGATGAATAAAAACAGCCTGAGCAACTCTGTGTGTGATTGGCCGGCAGCGCCAGACTCCGCCCTCCCTTGACAACGCTGGAGAACTCTGGGAGTTTCTTAGCCCAGGTGACGATGACGTGGCTTTTAAAGCTTCCAACTTACAGCTCACTGAATGAGGAAGAATAAAAACATCTGTTCCACAGAGTAAAAACGTCCTCAGCAGCACAAACAGAAACCACAGCTAAAGTGTGCGGCCCTAATGACCTTCACTGGAGAAGGAAAAGGTTTGCTACCATGAGATACCATCCCAATTATGAAGTACAATGGTGGCAGCATCATGCTGTGGGGATGTTTTGCTGCAGGATGGATTGGTGCGCGCCACAAAACAGATTGAATTATGTTGAAATAACATATTTTGGTTGTATAGCTGTACTACAGAAACAGATGAGCTCAATGTGTTTTGTGTCACCTGATTGTCAGCTCTGTAGTAAAAATCAAATATAAATAAATCATTTTTTTATAACAACATTCATACACAGAGCAGACCAATGTGCTTCTCTGGAAGTCAAAGGAAAGGAAAACGGAAAATAAAGCCTTTTGCAGACAGTTCATTAGCTGCTGTAAACAAAACTCTTTTCAGTCCTGATTTAATGGAATCAAGAGTTTCTGCACATTTCAGATTTACAGACAGTTTGTTCCAAAGCAGAGGAGCATAGAAACTTAAATGCTGCCTCGTCTGGTTTGATTCTGGCTCTGGGAAATCTGGGTAAGGAGATCTCTCATGACCTGACGGGTCCACATGTTTTATACCTCACCCACAACTCAGAAATCTATACCATCCCAAAACCATTTAATGTTTCTAAAACCAGTAACAGAATTTCACATTCTGTTAAGCTGCTTTTTTTGTTGTTTTTGTTTTACAGAGATCAGTGAAGACATTGTTGCACTAATCCAACCTACTGAAAATAGACATTTACAATATAAAGGTAAATTTAATAGATTCAAACCTGAAGTGAATTCAGAATTTTTTCATAACTCTTCACTTTTTCCACATTTTGCAGCCTCATTCAAAATTGTATTAATGAATCTCTGTCCTCAAAACATTGTACACACAAGTACTACATTATGACAATGTGGTACTTGTGGTACATTTATATAAGTATGTACTTTACCTTTACTTTACCTTTACCCTTTACCAATGAAGCTCAAAACTGAACTGTTTCCTCTGATCATCCTTGAGATGTTTCTACAGGTAAAATGGAGCCACCTGTGGTGAACTCAGTTGACTGGATTGATTTGGAAAGGATCACATCCGTCTATGTAAGGTCCCACAGTTGACCGTGCAGGTCAAAGGTCAAACACCAAGCATGAAATCAAAGGAATTGTCTGTAGACCTCATTCACTGGATTGTCTTGAGGCAGAAATCCAGAGAAAGATCCAAAAACATCTCTGCTGCATGGAGATCCCAGTGAGCTGAACGGCCTCCATCGTTGGTCAGTGGAGGAAATCTGGAGGAAAATGTTGAAACATAAAATGTGGATAAAATGAAGCGCTCTGAATACTTTCCAGATCTGTATGAGATCAAACATTACAGAGTTTTTATCTGTTTCTTCTATTATCAGCATTTTCTTATGCTGATAAAAAAATCAGCATAAGAAAAAAAATCTGTTCTTATCTGTCTTATCAGACAGATTAGAACTGAGAAAAATATCCAACACATTAAAAAGTTAATCACAGCAGTTGGTGTAAATGTAAAGTACATTAGATAAAGAAATATTTGCTCATTTTTATACTATTGATGGATGATCAACATTAATTCCATGCCCAACATTTCTTAGTTCAAACTATAAATTTCAGACATTATTTGAAAATTAAATATTTAAATTAAATTAAATTAAAAATTTGTTAAAGGGGGAAATCATTTCGTGTGTGAGAGCATTTGGAAGTGCAGTGTGTTCATATTTATTTCCTTGCGTGGTTTTCTTACCATCTAATGTTTCAATGCCTGATTGATCTCCTTCATCAAAATCCTCCCCTACAGGAAACAGGAAGGCATGATGTTTTATCTCCTGTCTTCTGAGTCCCACATTGAATCCCAAACACCAACATGTTGGCATTAAACAAGGAAGGTCCTTCTTGTTGCCAAAGTTTAGAAGGTCTCCAGATTTTTTAGCCTTTATTTTTACTTCCTGTATGGAGGAGAAACAACATAAAACTGACCATATCTGTGTTTACACATTAAGTTAGGGGATTATTTAAAAGCCATTATGAATCGTATCCCCACACTCTGTAGATGAACACAGTCTAGTTAACATCCCCCCTTGTTTTATTAGATACTTGATGAGTAAGTTTAGGTTAAAACTGGAACTATTCAGAGGAATACTGTCTCCTCCTCTCTGCATTATTATTCTTCTCACCAGCAGCTCCAAACATATCTGCACTGCATATACCATATACTGCATAATGCATTACAGTCTCTGAAGGCAGCAGCACACTGCAAACTCCTTTCAGATTCCCAAACACTCATTAATATTACACAATGATCAATGTGAAAAAAAGTTCTTTCTTATTCTGTTTTTGATGTGATTAAATTGTTATATTTTAGAGGCTTCAGGGTTTGTTTCCTCCTCTTTTGTCTCTTTCTTTGATATAATGTTTCTGAATTGCTCTTGATCGTCCATTGGCAGGAATGAAGCAACATGCTTCAGTTGAACGTAGGTTCTTTGTTCGCTGGAAAATGTTTTAAATATTATAAAAACACTCTATGCGCATCGAACAACAACAAACTACTTTGTTATCATAAAATAACGTAGACATTTCTTTTGCTTTGACTTTAATGTCCCAATATTTGGAAGCGCGACCAACAGACTGAATGGCTCCCTTTGCGTCCTCCGCTGCCATTACTGAAACAGGTGGACTAAAATTATAAAACAGAGCAGAAAATCAACGCCATCGTTCACGACCCCTTCTTCTGTTCACTGACTGGCCAGATTCCTGAAAAATCAAATTCAGTGGGACAAATCCCAAACGCTTCATGAGATAAAAACTGGTCCTAACAGTCCAGCCAAGGCATATGAACATATGATCCAAATACATTTCAATGGGAGAAGAAAACCCTGTGCATAAACATGTCAAGCGTACAAACAGTGGCTTGTGCTCACTGTCTCTCTCCTCACACACAGCCACTTGGGCCAGAAGAGCACGCATGCTCACCACACTTTTCAGATTTTTGCTTTGAAAAACAGTTTTAAAAAACAATATCTCATTTTTGTTCCACTTTGCAGATCTATTCTAATTTATCTTGGTTTACCATAAAATCTATAAAATACGTTGAAATCTTCAGTTGTAACGCAACATGGGTCAAAGTTCACAGGGTGCAAATACTTGTGTAAAATCAGAACATGATGCATTGCAGTGCATGTTGCTGGTTGATCAGCTTCCAGACAGACAGACATGATGAGAGTTCTCAGTTTTACAGCATTCAGGGACTCAAGAAAAAAATGTAATAAAATTGACTTTATAATTACCATCCAGATCAACAAAAAACGAGCCAGTTACAACCTTTGGTTAATTGACTGATGTGCTTGCATATTTCTTCACTGTACAGAAAACAAATGATAACTAATATAACTGTCACCAATAATAGTTAACTGATTAATCTACTAATTAGGTTATTTGTTAATTTATCACATGACCAAATGTAAGTGAATAAGCTGTTTCCTGTAAATTTACTTGATCAGAAAATTAGTTTAAATTTGACATCAAATTATTTTCCAACAACGTATAATTTTGCGATTACTTATTTACAATTTCCTGTATATTAAATGTTTTCTTTTATTTTTTAAGCATTAAATGTACGGAGAAATTAGGAACTCTTTTCTGCGTAAAGGAGACAAACAGGAAAAAAGAAAGAAAGAAAGGAAAACCCCGCACAGAATCGTTGTGGTGGTTTGGTATGAATTCCAAAAACATGGTTTCATATTTTGGAAGTCGTTCTGTTTTCCAAAAGAAAAAGAAAGAATAAATCTTTCTCCTTCCCCCATGCGCTTCTTCTCGCCGCCTTCCTCTGCGCTGCAGAGCTGCAGTGATGTCAGCCTGCCTGGGTCATTTGAAGGTCAGCAGCCTCGGAAGGGTTCACCCAAAGTTCACTCGCATATATTAGGCAATTCAATCTTTCATTCTCGGTGGCAAAACTAGTTGGAAATGAGCAGCACTGGTGGGACGGATAACCCATTCGTCATCGCGGAGGGGAACGGCTGCTTTTTAAACACCGTTCGCGATTATTTTCTGCTCTTAGAATAATAAAGAAGCTCCGCTCCGAGCAGGCGGCAGCGCGAGCGCTTCAGCCGAGAGCCGGGACGGGGCGATCCGCTGCGAACACGGCGGAGCGGCGCTGGCTATGGAGGAACCCCGTCCGGAGGTCCGCTGCAGCGCGCTGACCGCTCTCGGTGCCAGAGACCCGAGCAGGGGCATCTAGGACAAGCTGCGGGACCAACGTAATTCATGATTCCGGTGCGGGACGGAGGAGAAGAAGAGGAGAGAAATCCGCTGCGTCGAGGGGAAGAAGAAGAAGAAGAAGAGAGGGGGAGAAAAAAAGAGGAGGAGGGGTGAAGAAGAGGAGTTTGATGGAGTTGTGTGCGTCTATGCCGGCGGTTTTCCTGCAGAACGCACACGAGTGAGTGAACAAAGTGGTCATGTTTGACTGCATGGACATGCTGGCCGTGAGTCCCGGGCAGATGCTGGACTTCTACACGTCCAGCCCGTCGTCCTGCATGCTGCAGGAGAAAGCTCTGAAAGCCTGCATCAGCGGACTGGCGCACAGAGAGTGGCAGCACCGGCGGAGCGCACACTGTAGGTCCAACTTCTCATCCTCTCTTCCTGTTGCTGCTGTTGTTGCTTCTGTGACTTAAAGTGAGGCTGAGCTCTTAATGCTGGTGTACCAGTGAACCCGGACTGAGTCATCAGATGACCAACATGTTGCTGTTCAGGGCCTGCTGGTGGGAGAACCAGGGAATGCTTAAAATCAAGTTACTCTTTAGCTCATTTCCAACACCCTAAAAAAAGAAGAAAAAACGAAAAAACCTCAGTTTATAACCAAACTCACTAAGAGTCTTAAGAGCAACATTAACTTACTTGTCGGGGGGAAAGTTTAGCATGTTGCAGAGAGCAACTCTGAGTCATTTTTCAAGCCTCCATAAATCCCCGGCAGCGGAAGCAGCTCCCTCCCAGCCGCTGATGGATGTCTGGTCTCGGATGAGCTGATCTGTGAGAGCTCCATGCTGGCTGCAGGAATGCAGAGAGTAAACAGGTCCAGAGGCCGGTGGGCCTGCGCGCATGGCAGGAGGGGGCTGGGGGGCGAACCGCGACCTGCGCCCCCTGACACTGATTTAGATAAATGACGCCGCGGACTCCTCAACAAGATTAGTGGCCTGTTATCGGAACAGGATTTGGACAAGGATGATCGATGGGCGGCTGCTTGTTGCTCGGATGAGTCAAGGCCAGTGACATTTTAGGGGGAAACGGGTATTTTTTCTATTAAAACGCTCCGGAAACATTTCTATTCAGTCACATTTTGAATAAAAAAAAAATCATAGAAGCGATGCAGTTATTTTAGGAGAAAACACGACAATATGTGATATGAATCCCAGCGTCATGCTGACGATATCATTGCGCTTCAGAACCACTTTGTGGTGTTTACTCTGGGCTGACAGCTGCTGCTTCTGGTTTGGGATTTATCCCCATCTGATGACGACTGGCCTCTGGCCGTCATTCCTCTACCAGCCTCCACCCAGGGGGCTCTGCTGCGGAGGGGCTGCTTATCTGCGCTGGGAAAGTGCAAAAGTTCCTGCTGCGACCTTTAACCCGCAGCGGTTAAAGGTCAGGCTCAGGGGGTGAACAGGGAGCCCCTTGGAAATAGGGGCGACTGTGTCCTCCGGTGACGCGGTCTTTGGTTTAGATATGACTTTATTTTAACAATAAAATAAAATAATAAAACCCCCACCAATAATAATAAGAAAAACCATGTTACAGCAAATCCAAAAATAAATGTGGGCAGGAAGAAAAGAAAAAAAAAAAAAAATATATATATATATATACTGTATATACCTCAGAAGAAAACAGTTTTTTTGGACCTTTAAAAATAACCTGATCTCCACGCAGACTGCTCCGTGGGTTTTCTTCCTCTCCATCTTACAGCCGTTTGAGCTCTTGGTTCAGGTTGGAGTTTCCTGTCTGGTCTTTGGAAATGATTTTTTGTTTTTAATGCTTTTCATTTATTTATGTATTTTTACATGGTTTGCCAAATTTCACATTGAACCAAATATACACATTTGGAAGTGTTAGACATATTCATAAATTTTGAAGTCTGCACTATGGTTGCAGTGTTTTGTGTGTGTGTGTGTGCGTGTGTGTGTGTGTGTTACCCACAGTAATTCAGTGATTAGTGAGGAACATGATGTATGGATGGAAAGAATTACCTTTTCTCACAAATTAAATATTTTCCGATATTTTAGTTTTCTATTTGTGGTTTTTAGATGATTCCGTTTTGTCACATTTTCATTTTTATTTCCTGCATAGATTGTTAGAGAGCGTGAGAGGGGCCACTCTCTCCTAGCAGAGAGGATTACTTTTCGACATTCCTTACCTAACTGTTTTAGAGCTTTAAATCATTTTTCCACATTTCTTTTAATCAGTTATTAATTTAGCAATATATACTTCAAAGCTCAGTATTAATTATTGTTATTTTACTGTTCTTTATGGAAACTTTTTTAGAGTTCACGTCTTGCAAATGCATTATATGTAGATTTTTTTTTTAAGATGTAAACTATTATTACAGCAGTTATTTCCTCCTAATTTAACAGAACCATAAATTTTACAAATATTCATATACATAGTGAAAATACGTAGCGGTGGCTGGAGGCTGTTCAGAATTTCGTACACATTGAGATCAATTTCCAGGATAAATCTATTAGTTTCTCTTTTAGTTTATAAAATAAATATGTTGACATTTATTATTTTATATCTTTTGTTTTTTTAAACTCTAATTATAAAAATGAAACAATTATTTTCAAAAAGTGACAAATAAAATTCTGATATTTTTGGTAAAATTTCTCAAACACACCATGTCTTATAAAAAAGACGTCTTCCAAAAGATTCATGTTTGTTGTATTTTTCTTTTTTCACAAGGCATTTCTGTGTTCAAGAAAACAGTTCAGAAAAAATGTTTGTGGAAAAGAATAATTGTAAAATTGTAGTTGAAGATAAATTCATGACTCCTTTCAGCAGTAAAGCTGTTACTTTAAACACTGACTGACATGTCAGCATTTGACGGAGCAATATTTTTTTTCCAGCGCAGCAAGGGTTACTCATTGTGGGGAAAAAAAAAATTAACAATAATAAATAAAATTGCAGCTAAAATTAACCATGGTGGCATCTTTCCCTTTATCTGTGAACGCTACCACTTTGGAAAAAATCGAACCAACATTCTTTCCATTTCATTTCTCCTACAATCTGATTGGATGACAAAGTGAAGCCTTTGTCACCATGCAGACCAGTTAGCATAACATTCAGTTACAGTTCTGTAGTGACTATATATTAGTTCCATCCTTCATTCCTAATCCTGTGCAGCAAACCCATCAGCTTATCTGTTTAATTAGTGACTCGTCTTTTTTCACTTATGCCCACAGTTTTATAAAGGCAAGAATCAGAAAGAGCTAAATAGGACAGAAGGAGACGCCACTGCTCTATTTCTAATAAGACAAAAGCTCATTTGGTCCCTATAAGCCCTGCTTTGACCCCCTGACCTGTCCGACTAGAGAACATTAAACGCCTTCTTGTTTTGTTGGAGTGCGCTCTGTTTTTATCCAGGACTCAGATTGAGAAGCCTCTCAGGGTCACAGGATTGTTGGTTTCTTCGTTTATTTATTAGGGATAATGGAATTCTCCTGGGTGTTAATTAGCAGTCTGACAACAAGCCCACCATTAATGCATTTCCTCATCCAGTTTGGATGTTAATTAAGAATGATCAAGGACCTCCTTAACGTAGATGAAATGGGCTTTGCGGGCTGAAGAATGGCTGCGTCTGATGCTCACACCGTAGCAAGGAGGATGAATGCGATTTAATTGCATCAAAATACACCTAAAGATAAGGCTAAATAAATCAGAGCAGCGCTGTCTGTGATGCTGCATGGGGATGAATATAGTACAAGTGATGTGTGTGATGGGATAATTGGAGCTTTTTTTTTGTCTTCGAGGCTTAAGCGTCTCTGATGTGGACATGAGAGACCATTAGCACAGCTTGCTCACCACGCTAATTTAGTGGGTGTGTGAAATGAAAGGCGGACGGGGAGAAATAAAAGTCGTGTTCTGCGGTGAAATGAAACGAGAGCTGTCTGGTGCTGGCCGTGTTTAATCAACATGATTAGGATGGCATTGGGGTCCCACCAGGGTTATTTACTGATACTGTGTATCGCATCTAGAATCCAGCCTTTTATTGTATATCAAACACCAACAGGCTTTAGATAAATGCATATCTTCAAAGTTCAGAACAATCACAGAGATTCATCCATGAGCTTCTCGCTGCCTTTCATGTCACAGAAACCTTAAATAGTAGCCCGGTGTGACCTTCTCCTGTACTTTAACAGGGCTTGATGGGAACAGTTCCTGCTTTCAAAAGGCAAGTTTTGATATGGATTCATGCCCAGGGCGTCCTTACATTGATAGTGTCACAAACACGCATAAAAAAACATCTGTCAAATAAACACCAAACAACATCTGTGTCACTTGTTTTCATGCTGCGGAATGTAAGTATTGAAATAAAAGAAAAGGTTAATAAATATATATATATATATATATATATATATATATATATATATAAAGTATAAAGTATCGAGCCGGAACCTTTATGTGTTTCTGGGACACCCATAAACCTGACTCACGATGGATTACTTCTTTCGGCCCACTGGGGGTTCATTTTTGCTACATGACTGATTTGATTGGACACTGGAAAAGACTATTATTGTGTTCAATTTGTGCTAAAAGGATTTAGCCAATTAATGAAGCTATTCAAACCTAAAATAGCATCTGAAAGCTAAACGTGTAGCAACTAATGCTAATGTCAGCGTTTACAGTCCACATTCCTAAAGACGTTCCATGAATGATCAGCACTTTCTGAAACTCTGGAAAAATGAATAGATAGAATAACATATTGATCTAATCTGATGGTGAAAGAACCCAAAGAACAGCACAAAACAATAAATATCTTTGTTGTTGAGCTATATCTCTTCTATGATTTAGCAGCAAAAAGGTTTTTTGAACTGTCGATGTATAGTTTTTGATTAAAATGTGATTAATTCATTACAGACCCGGCAATGAACTCAATTAAAAATTTTAAATCTCTAAAAACAATTCTTAATCTTCTATGCAATTTTAATCTTGATTAATCATATTTTATTGCATGAAAATAATGTTTTCATTTAAATGGATTTTAGTGGATGACCGAATCAAACAATAGACAAGGCATGAATATTGTAAAGCAGAGCTCTACTAATCTTTGAAAAGAAAATGCATTTAATTGCTTTTAAGTTCAAAAGAGTAGGAAAAAAAACCTTGCCAAAACGGAACAGACCTAAAAATTAAAGTGAATTGCAAGAAAATTCACTTTAATTTTATTTAAAACTTTAATATATATATATATATATATATATATATATATATATATATATATATATATATATATATATATATATATATATATATATATATATATATATATATATATAATAAAAACATAAAGTACAATTTCTACTTCTTTACTTTTCTGATATTTAACCAGATGTATCAACAGTCATTTGACAGAACACTGAGTCCCAGCAATCAGTAGAGTGGAAATGGAAAGCAGGTGAAACCAGAATTATCAGTGTATGTATTTAAGCCACATACATTGTGAAGTTGAATGCTATCATAATTAAGAAAAGTGAAGAAAAATCATCCCTCACTGACACCACTGAGAACCAAAATATGAAATTAGATTTTCTCCCAAATACTTTTCTGCTGTACCCAAAGCGCCTAGCTTAGCGAGAGAAGATGTTCTTTCATTCCTTTAAGGCCACAAACACCAGTGGACTCTAAAGAATCAACTTCATTTCAGCAGTCGGATTCTTTGTGCCTCTCCTGAACTGCCCACCTCTTCATCTTCTGCTTGTTTCACCATTTGAACTTCCTGGTCACCTTTATGAAAACACCTGAGGTGGTTTCACCTGATGAGCTGGCTGCAGAGTGTTGGCTTAACCCTGATGTTGCAGTTTCTGCTGACTTGCTGTAGTGTTAAACTATGGCTCAGACCTTGAATCTGATAACTGAATGCCGGTGCATTTTTTAACCTGAATAACTTGTCAGATTTTTTCTTCAGGTAAATCTTGACTGGAATTAAGTGAAAATGATGTGAAACATATATATTTTTTCTTGGACAAACCCCATGAATGTATCATTAACTCTGTGCACTCAGACTTTCTTTCCCATAGAAGTGATCCTGAGCCAGTGTCTTGTGTTTTTTTTACGTTTGGCTTCTGTCTTCTTAAACCCCCAGTCTGTCATGGCAAACAGACTCTCACAAGGAGTTGTATTGACCGAATATTTTCTATTTTTGACAATTGTTTTGGAAAATTGGTGATGAAAAAATCTAAAAGCCATCCGCCATTTTTGACAGATTATAATTCACACAGCTGACCACTTGGTGCAGATGTGCAGACATTTTCAACTTTACACAGAGTGCATCGCAGAGGTCACTAAATCAATCAATCAATCAAAAAAGAAAAATGAAAATCCCATCTGAGTAAATTCTCTGACCTGAAGTCAATGCATCTCGCTATCCAGGTGCTAACAGCGTGTTGAAGAGTTATGGGCAGGTAGGTTTGAAGCATGTCTGGTCAGTATGACCACTGCTGTAGGATTTCTTCATTCAGAGCGTAATGTTTCCTTCTACTGGAGAAATGTTCCCTGATTTTACAAGGTTAGCTGAAGTGGCCCTTGTAATTCCAGGCTCCAAAACAGCATGAAAACCATGAGACATTTGGTTACACGCACGCTGTGCAATTCAGGTCCATCTAGACCAGGAGGAAGTTGTGAGACAGTCGGTGAATCATTCATAATTCAAGGGCAATCGTTTAATTTGATTGTTTATTTGCAGTTACTGAGGCCAGTCAGTGGATTTTGTCACTGTAGATGTCTAATGGCACCATGTGGATTCTCTGTTCAGCGTGTTGAATATTAATTAAACCAAATGAAAATTAAAAGCACTTGAAAATGTCATTATTTATCATTAAAAAAATTGATGGGTAAAAATAGATTATGACAAGATATTATTGATCCAATTAAAATGACCAGTATGAGTGTGTCACTCAGTCATGCTGGTTCCTGCTTCCTGTTAAGAAGAAGCAGTTCCTGACCACTGTCACCACATGCTCACTCTGGAGGAAGGATTGCTGTCAATGACTTAATGCGAGTCTCAGCTTCCTTACATTTATCAAATGTTTGCATGATTAACTAAATTATTCTGTCATCTGTTGCATTTACAGTCAGCTTAGTGTCACTGATTCTAATTATAGTGGTATGAATTTGATTTATTGTGTATTTATGTATAATTGGAAGTAAATTGAACCCATTTTTTTCGGTGAATTAGTGCTACTTCAGTAAACTGATCTGAATTAAACCAGATTTTCTCTTTGCCCCAATTTTTGCTCCCCTCATTACATGAAGTCAAATGACTCTTAGCTCTTCATTATTTCCGTGTTGTGTGAGCTTGAATGTTAAATCCTCCCTCTCTGTGAAATGTGTTTGTGGAGTAAAGCTGTTTGTAATTTGGTGTGCTTCGGATGAACTTTGACCGTTTCCTTTGACTGTGACTGCTGGATGTGAGCGGCGCTCCTGCAGAGAAGACACTTGTAAACTGAACCAAGTGTCAGCTACAGGGAGAACGAGGTGCACTGAGTAATATTCCTCTAATCCTCTCTGGCTATGCCCACCAGTTCACACTCAGATTACCAAAGCTCTCTGCTCAACACAAACCAAATAAACTGATACCCTGAGGAGCTTCAGGAAAGGCCTCCCTTCCTCTTTTCATCAACCCCCCACCCCCCCACCCCTGTCCACACACACTCTCCTTTTTTTTCTCCTGCTTCTGGCAATCTGTTAATTTGTCAGGTTTAACTCAATCATGCGATTTATAATTCCTTTGAATTTCTATTTCATTTAAATTAAAGTCAGTGTTGGATTTAAAGCACACTTGTCCCGCCATTATCTGCAGCAGAAGAGCAGCTTTGTCCTAATTTCCGAAGTGGCGTCGTTGTGTTAAATTGCCTGTGTGCAGCGACAGACTTTGCTTCAGGTTCTTTGCCATCTGTTGGTCATGTGGAGCATGTGGGCACAGCTTTACATGTCACTGGTTTTCTGACTTGGAGAATGAGATACAGTAGAAGCACACAGAGGACAAAGAGAGGACAGCGTAGGACAACCGACAACTTTTATGTACGTTAGTGTTGAAACTATTTCATGTAGTTTAGTAAAAAGAGAGTACAGGAAAAATGGAAAATCTGCCAGACTGTCAGTGTTCAAATCGCCTACTGGGATAAAGTTTGAATAGCTTGACTCACTGATGACCTTCTCTTCTCCGGCTTAATACAGTTTAGAAAATCCACAATGCAAAACAAATAAATAAATAAATAAAGGAATTACACAATACAGAACAATATTTAAATTGTTTTGATGTAAACTATCTCTGCCCAGACAAAAAGCCTCTTTTTTTTTTAAAGCAAAGCAATTTCTCTGAGGAATGAAAGAGGCTTTTTGTGGTGGCAGTGGGGACAAAAGAAGAAAAGGTTATTGAAGTAGATGGAAAAAATGTGAGCCTTCGCAGTGTTTGCCGATTGAATAAATCACAGGGGAAACCAGCTGCGGCTGCCGCTCTGCTACCGGTGGGCAGAGGTCCGTCTTCTCTTAGCTCCAGGGCCGCTCTCTGGCCTGGGCCGAGCCAATCAGAGGGGCTCTTGGAGGTGTGTATTGCTGCGGTGCTTCTCTCAGAACAATGGCAGCAGCATCGGTTCAGTGACAGGATCAGAGCCAGACTCTCTAACATTTAAAGATTCTTTCTGCAGTGCTTCAAATAAGCCAAAGTCAAAGTTTATCCACCAACTGGAGTAGACAGAATATCTACTGTGGATCCAGTTTTTCTCTGAAAATGTAATGCAAGGCAGGAAGTGGGCAAGGAGGCCTGTTTTGTTAACCGTGTCATGTGACACTGCAACTCTTCCTCCAAGAAACTGAAAGTGGGTTAATGCAGTGCATTGTGGGATTAATAGTTTCTATTCAAGTCTCTTTTTTTCCTCTGTATTTATTTCAGTCCTTCATGGCTGGTCCCAGCAGTTTCCACTCAGGAATTTGTAGCTGTGGCTTTTTTAAAGTCATGGTATCTCGGCCCATGGCAGGCATAGATGTTGCTGCTGCTCTGCAGATTATTCCTACATTGGTAGATAATCTTGCAACATCTCTTCTCTCACTGCTGTTTCTCAAGCATATAGGAACCACAAAATTATTATAAAAAGATCCACAGGAGTTTGTTGACTAGTTTTAACTAAACCTTTCCTATTACTTCACAACACTTAAAACAATTTTGATATGCAGTGACATGCTGTGACATCCACAGCATGTCACTGCATGTCACAGCATGTCACTGCATGTCACAGCATGTCATGCAGTGTTGTGCAGTGACATTCTGTGACATATCATGACATGCAGTGACATGACATGCAGTGACATAACACTGCATGTTATGTCACTGCATGTCCTCTAACCTCTCTGATTATTTATTAATTATCGTACAACATCAATTTATTGGTCCTGTCAACAAATCACACCATTCACTCCTGAAGATGTTAAACGGTTGGGCACACTCTCACAGGATTTCAGACAGCTGCTACTCCTTTAAAGATTGGCAGCTGTCTTAAGTGTTTTTTAAATTCTCCACAATCTTTCTCACTGGAGAGTGACGGACTTCAATATTCATGAATAGTTTTATTAGCCTTCCCAGCGTGATGAGTATCACCAGTTGCTTCTCCAGCGTTTGTGTTAAAACATCGGTATCCACCCGACCAGCCAGCTGTCCAAACGCCTGCTTTGTAGAGGTGAAATATGTTTAGTGAAATATCCTCCAAGAGGAATCTGGTGTTTGTTTTTGCACCATTAATGTTAGCTTCACATCATTTTGGAGCCTGGAAATGGCTGGAACATTTTAATACACCCCAATATGTTAAACATCTGAAATAAAAGATGGTCCACATCCTTTTGACTATCAAATATGCACAACAAAAGCCAGTGTCTGCAGTGGATCACCAAGCAGCTGGTGCTCCAGTGTATTGACCAATCAGGATGGCTTCTTTCTCTAGGCTTTCCCCACATTCAGCCCGGCCTCTGGCAGGGAGTGTGTGCTTTCCTGTCCGACCCCACCGGAAGGTTCATCCAGAGGCTACGAGTTCAAGAACCGCTGCAGCCACACATTTTTCTCTGCCTGCTCTAAAAAAAAAAAGAAAAGCCAGACTAGTTGCTCATGCTTGTCTGTCACCAGTCTTTCTTTGTCTGATACAGCTTTCTGTGTGTGTTAACATGCAGCGAAGTCAACTCAAAGTTTAATCACCCAGAAAATGGAAAAAGGTTCCCTTCACCTGATATAGCCCATACAGGTACCCAATGACCATACACACACACATGCACACACACATACCTGCATACGCATGTCCACGCACGCACACAAGGTGCTGCAACACACTTGTGTGACCCATCTGTCTGCAGGTGGCCATGCTGCCTTTTAGAGGCAGCCATCAGCTGCAAATAGGCAGCCCGTCTTTATTGTTGCCCTGCCTCTCGTCAGCGTGGAACCACCCAGCCGTTACAAATGCACCAGAGGAATATCAGCAGCCAAAAGTATTTTTCCTCTGGATGTATGTTAAAGTGCCTGCACCACCTGGTGAAGGCTAATGCATATTGCTGATGTGTGCTGTTGGCCATTCATCATCACCACCATATGTTCACACCCTGTTACATTTACATGTCAGAAAGGAGATAAACTTTGGATCTGAGTTTGTGAAGAGCGTACACTTTTCTGTCTCCTGCTTGTCTTAAATCTTGATCAGACTAACAAGAGGAAATGTGTGACTGCAAAACAATTATTAAGTTGTGCCTTTTGAGACCATTTGTGTGTTCATTAACCTGCACTTAACACAATTTCATTTTTAAAAGATACTTGCAAAATGGCTTGATGATTAGAAATTTGTCTTTTCATGTGGTGGTATGTATGTTTAGCTTTGGCTTGGGTTCCAAATGAAGTCTCTGATTTGATTTTTGTTTCATTTTCTTACTTTGTGGGACTGTAGGACTGTGGGACAATTACTCACTGAAATTGTCCTACAGGACTACACAAGTAGTTGTGTATTCTGGGGTACACAACTACCCCAAAAGGTTTTGATTATTTTGGGCAAATTCATTGTTTTTAAGTCTTACACAAACTTTGTTCAGATGATTGTCAAACAGGATCCTACCGTAATCTGTAGGAAGACTAGAGTTTGCTTTTTGGTCCGTATCAGACTTTGATTACGCATTCACACCTCCTCAAGCAAACCAGACTTTCTAGGCAAATGAACTGGAGTTTGATTATAGCGGACCAAACAGGGCTGGTGTGAATGCATCCTTTTTCTGCAACTGCTGCAGAGAAATGTCATTAATCTGACCCTGCAGATCCAACTTCTCTCAAAGCAAGTGTTGAGAAAGACTCAGGTGTCATTTAATTCCATTTAACCACAGTAGTTCACTTACTTCTCAATCTTTTAGCATAGGACAGCATTTAGACTCCCAGTTACACTGATGTGACTTTTTAGGGCTTCACTTGTTCCAAAGTTGCACATTTGACACACACAGAGTGAATGCAGGTGGATATCAGATTAAATTAGCAGAGGAGTCCATATTGGGAAAAGGATACAATAATTCTTAAAGTTTCTTCCTTGTCATCAGTAACTGGGTTCACTCTGAAGTATGGAAGAATGTAATCTAATCTGTTCAGAGGTGCTTGGAAGACTGAAAGGTTGTGTTTGAATGGAGAGATCTCTGCAAATATTTAGTGCTAATTATGAAATTACTTCAATCTGCTATATTCACTGGGCTTGGTGTCAGACTGAACATGCAGCACAGAGTCCTCTTCTTGTTTAGATTCAGACATAACCTTAGGTAGTCAGTTGGTTGTGTGTTGGATGACTGTATTTTGTGTTTTTATGATGTAAAGCATTTTGAACTTCTTTGTCGATGAAATGTGCTATACATATAAACTTGGTTGATTGATACTATTTATGTCATGTCTGTTTACACTCAGGATCTATATGCTGACATCTGCTCACATAAAAATGTAAAGAAAACTTTCACAAAGAGATTTTGATGAAAACAACAATAGAATTAGTGCTCAGTCAGGGTGTTCCTGCTAAAGTACTTCCAGCGTTCAACCAGAGCTCCTGCTAGAGCCTGATTTTATTAAAGTTACTGTATGTAACTTTGCTAAAAATATATATTTTGTTCCATATTTTTGTTATACTGACATTATGACAGTATGGTATGAGACCAGTAATCTATGAAAAGATTGAGTTCCTCCACCTCCTCCTTGTGCTCCCAGTCCTGTCTGAATAAACTCACCGCTCCTGGTCAAAAACAACCAATCAGAGCCAAGAGGAAGGTCATAGTGTCATCAGTCATGCTTGTGTACCTGCTGCTTAAGGCAGAGAAACAGCTTACTGTCCCAGGAAAACTCATCACTCACCATCATCAGTTGCTATTCTGTCAAGCCTAAGTATTTGTTAGGAAGATGCTGTAGCATAGCAGAGAGTAAGAGAGAGAGGGGCTGGGGTGCACAAGCTTGATTGACAGCAATAAGACCCTCCTCCTAGCTCTGATTGGTTGTTTCTAGTTAGCACTGGGAGGCAGAGCAGCTTGATCTTTGATTTTCTTGACAGAGTGACAGTTTTAACAAATACTCTCTAACTAAGTGATACTTTGGGTCAGGGTAGTTTGAAGAAATATTGAAACCGATTTCAGAACATTTTCACTGCTATTCTTTAAAGATGATCAAATCAACAATAAGAAAATTATTTATTTAGATGTGGTGGCATGTAGGAGATATTCAGAAGTCCATACATGAAATCATGTGGTCCTGATATACCCACTAGTATTGTTTCTGAAATAAAATAACTTGAAAGCTACAAGTTGGTTTTGGTGCTTAAACTATTCCGAGTCACATAACTCTAGACTTCAGTGGAGTTGAACTACTGAGACAGGAGAAAGCGTAACGGCCTTTTTTATGTCTTCACATAAAAAGTACAATTTACCGGAACAGGAGCACACTGGAGCAACAGCCACAGATGAACTGCAAAGTTGTCCTAACAAGTACTGCACGACACATTTTCTAAAATATTGCACAGAGAATTTATTTTTCATCCCATTTGTGTTGTATGAAGAGAAAACAATTTTGTCAACAAAGTCTTGTTTTGCCTTCAGGTTGAAAATGAAAAGGTCCGTTTTTGGTTTCTAGAACCCTAACTGAGTTATTTAGTCATTTGAGCAGAATCCTTCTCATCCTCCTCTCGTTTGCTCTCCCTGCAGCCATCGAAACGCAGAGCACCAGTTCTGAGGAGTTGGTCCCCAGCCCGCCATCGCCGCCGCCTCCGCCCAGAGTCTACAAGCCCTGCTTCGTCTGCCAGGACAAATCCTCTGGATATCACTATGGAGTCAGTGCGTGTGAGGGCTGCAAGGTAGGACTGGCCTGCTGCAACACACATCAACAAGCTGTGTATGTTCAAAGCCTGTGTTGTCTCTTCATTACCACACTGACATAACATAGACATGAAGAGCTGTACAGCCGTCACCTCATTTTAACCCAAATAGTTTTGTAAAACCTGCTCATACTGTCTAGTGAGGGTTGTAAATTACAACTGCTATTCTTTAAAGATGATGAGTGAGGGTTTACAACCCTCAATTACAACCCTCACTAGAAGCTGAGCTTCCAGCTCACAGAGCAGCTCTCCCCTGCCTTCTACACTCAACTCCTTCAGACTAGCCAACAGCAATCAGCAAACACCTGTTGGAACTGAGCATCTGCTCAACTCATTATACGTCTCTGTGTAAAACTCCGAAGAAGAGTTGTAAACGGCATAATGGATGAGCATTGATGACCACAAACCAGCATTCTCAGTTTACATCTGACTCACCCTGCGATCTACCACATCTCTCAAATAACATGAGATTTAACCTTTAAAAAAAGCATATAATCATTACTTTTGGTACTAAAAATTAAACTTTTAACTAAGCACAGATAAAATATTTGAATTACTTGTGAATTATACTTAGAATGTAGAAAACTTTCTTAAATGTGCAGGCATAAAACTGGGTCTTTATTAACAAATCTGTTTACATGGTTCTTATTTTTAGGAAAGGCCTGCTTTGCTTTTAAATTTGATCCAGAAAATCTGATTCATTTTGATACTTTAGTTCCACTCCTCACTGCAGTTCCTTCACAGAATTTACCAATCTGCTCCTACTTTCAGTAGTTGTTGCTAGGAAACTGTATATTTAAACATCCCCTTAAAAAATATTCATACAACTTAACCTTGTCCCATTTTCTCACATTACAAAAAGAAACTTCACATTTTATTGGGATTTTTGTAACTGACCAACACACGGCCGTACACAGAAGGATGGTCAATTATTTTCACCAGTTTTACATGAAAACATTTGAAAAGTGGGTTTGTATTTTTGTGTAATTCCAGAATCAATACAACAGCCTTTTAGCACACCTATCAAAAAATGTACTAGTTCCACTGGCAGATTTTTTTTTTACTTATGACATGGAAAGTTTTGTTAAAAGTGAAAAAAAACTGCTAGTTGAACTAGTACTAAAAAATACATATTAAAGAATCATGGACTTAAAACAAGCTCTTGTGTTTTGCTGAAACATTACTGTATAAGTTAGTTTTGTAGAATCTAGAAAAAGAAAACTTTTTGGTTTTGTGTTTTTTCAGTGTTGACTTGGAATCTGGTTGTATGATTGGATTGAAAAGGAAGTTTACTGTGAATTGGAGTTAAATAAATTAACTGAGTGGAACTGCATTAAATTGAAAATGATAAGTCAGCATGTCAGATTCGTGTGTACAGGAAGTGAGTGGTGTATTCCAGGTACTTAGTTCCTGGATGGTTGGCTGCTGCTATTCTCCTGTGCAGTTGGACTCAGATGTGTGTAAGTGAAGCAGAGGAATGTCAGGAATCCTCTGGAGGTTTTGGCCCAGGGGGAGTCATCGCTCTCTGGGTCAACTCAAGCTTTTGGTGTTCCATTAGAAGCCAGCAACAGTCACAAAGGTCTGCCATGACCTCTGACCTCGCGGAAGTGTTCAGGGTGAGTGACAAACAGCACGCTGGACACATTCTGTACAGATATGTACATGATCATCACATGGCTGTGGTCGAGTCCATTTTATGGCAGATAGTGAATCCAGTTCATCTAATGGAAAGTTTCTGATGAAACAAACATGCTGCTGATGTGGGAAAAAAAAAGCATACATAAAATATTTTGGATTTGATTTATGTGACATTCTGTTGTAAAAGGAGAATGTTTTCATCTCTGTGTCTCCCTGGTGAAGCCATTGTTGTGTGTTGTGCCGGGGCCGAGGCCTTTCTGTTGAGCAGAAGCAGCTGAGCGTTCTGTACAGCTGTAGGCTTTTACACAACAAGAGGAGCCTTTTACTCCCCGGTGAATATGCCAATTAAAGCCAGAAATAGACCAAAGGCAGAGTGGGGGCTTCATCTGTGTGCATGTAGAGGACCTGTTGAAGAAAGCTCAGACACATATAGTGATATCTGCCAAGCTGTGGAATAAACTCCTCCACTGATCAGTGTTCAAACATTACATCATGTTCAGTACATTCATTGTGGAAGGTCAGGCAAAGAGCCACTTCAGTTCTTCCTAAAATGTTTTGAATCACTTGAATGAGGGAAGTCTTCTGCCCAAGGATGCACATATTTGTGTTTTATCTTAGATTCTTCTCATATTTATATACATTTATATTTTAAGCTCTATTGATATTCACCCAATCACTCATTCAGGTTTGATCAGTTTTATTGCTTGTTCAAGCCTTGAAAATGACCACAATCTTTAATAAAATAGCAAAACTGTAGTGTTTGTGATCATAACATTGAATAAATGAAAACATTGTAAAGATACACTAACAGGGATTTTCTCCCATTCTATCCTCTTTTCTCAAGAGGAGTTCCTCATTAAAACTTGCTTTTATTTAGGACCTTACATTTTTGTAGAGGTGTAGCAGAGATTGGATCAGTGGAACAAAACTTGTTTTTAAGCAACATTTGAATTTTAGTTTTACTTCTCAACAGTTTGTGCATGTTTGATGCACATTAAACATGAGAAAAACATGTTGGATGTGCATTACGATTCATTTTTGGTCCTGTAGCTGGAATGTGATTTAAGAACTTTTTAAACCACATTTTATGTTACATTTCACTGTAACTTTGTTGACAGCTATAACAATTTTGTAATGATAGAAAAGGAGAAGTTTGAAGAAAAAAAACTTATATTATTCAAAAGTCAATTAATTATACCATACGCAACAAAACATCAATCAACCATCCACATCAAATAAAAATCAAACTACATTTTATTTTTATAGCACATTTCAGCAACAAAGGCAGTTCAAAGTGTTTTACATCATAAAAACAAAAAGAAACAATTGAAACATTACATTTTTCTGTCATTACATGCAGCCATACACATGTTGCATGTATATGTACATGCATGTTTCTGCGTCTTGCATGAAAACTTGTATGCATACAGAGACACCACTGGTTCATTCTGTTTATGGGATTTCTTGATTCTCTAGGTTTGACAGTAATTTCCCACAAACAGACAACTTTGTCTTTTTGCAGGATATGTTGCTTTGTACTCTGAGCCCCCATACCCTGGAAATTTGTGCCACCAACAGCACATCATAAGAGTACCAGGCCTGCTGATGGATTTGTGAGTGAGCCTCTGGTGTTTCTTGTCAAAGTCACTCCAACTGTTGAGAACAACTGAAGGAAATCATGGGTGGCTGAGCAGACATGCCCAGAGCCACTGAACTGCTCTCTAAATTCATTGCGTGTGTACAGACTCATAAGCACTGAAAAATGTCTGTGTTTTTGATCCTGGCAAGTGTCATTTAGTGTGTTGCCCAGCCTCAGCTGATGTGTTCTGTTGGACAGAGCTCATTTGAATTGTTAAAACAGAGCCATGGCATATGGACCTCCAGAAGCACATGCATATGCAAAAGATGACAGTCTCATCTGTGTTGACCCAAAGTCAAGCAAATCTTACAAAGTCAAGACAGACTTCAAATTGTTTCCAACCCTCACACTTAGTTCTGACAAGAGACAGAACTTCCTTTGGAAAACCACAAACTTCTTCTAACAGAGTGGAACAGTCCATTCAGCCTTCCTGTTATCAGACGCTCTCTCTCTCTCTCTCTGGCCGCCTGACTGAGCCACACACACACGCCCACACACACATCTTGACATGTTGTAGAAAACACTTCCTTCTTCTTTTTCTATGTGCTTCCTCTGACTGGCTTCTTAAGCAGTTCACAGAAGTTGAACATTTCTAACTTCACTCATTTTCCCTCAGTAACACCAAAGATTGTTATGATGAGCCCAAACTGGTTATACTTAGAGATCCTACAGCAGCATGACCTGGATGACACCATCAGTTGTTGGCTAGCTCTGCTAATCCACCTCATTTGCTTTTGCTGCTCCTCTTTCAATCTATGTCTGTCTAGGACGCCCGGCAGGGTTAATTCTCTTTACCCGCATTGAACAGTAAAAGTGAGTACGCTTCTGCTGTTTTCTCAATAAAAAAATTGGCATACATAAGACAGAAAAACCCAGCTCATCTCTGGAGCCTTTCTATAGAGAGCAGTGCAAGTTGCAGCTGAATCTCTCAAAAATATTTTAAAACTCAGCACCAGCAGCGGCTGCTTAGCATGGATTTCATCACAATAATTCTCCTGGCAGAAAGAAACGCAAACCTAAGCATTTCTTTCACCTTTCAGTTAGCAAGCAGGACATGTTTGTAGTGAAGGTGCAAAGCTTCACGTTGCTTTTCCTGCACTTCTCTGCTAAACTAAGGAATAAGAGAAACCAGAGCAGGTATAAGTCTCCAGTAAATCTGTCTTCGTTAGTGGAGCAGTATGGGCAGTGACGTCGTGGGACTAGTTTGCATAAGATGTCCAGAGAGGAGGGCGTGATTCGGCACGCGTGTCGCTCGCGCTGACAGCTCTCAAAGCATGAAGACAAAACTCTGAGCCGTGAATTCTCCTCCCCTCTCTCTCCTCTTCTTGTTGGGTCCCGAGGTGTCGACTCAGTGGGATTAGCTTGATGGAACTGGTTTGACAAGCGAGGGACCACAACCCCTGTGAATGAGCTCAGCATTCTGAATGCTCACACTGGCTGACACACTGTTGTGTTTCTGAACTCCCAGCGCTGTCTGCTCCTCTTTTCTCCCCAAAGCCACACACAGGGATGGAATGTTGGGGGAAGTTTAACAATTCGGATCGCTTCAGCGGCTGTATTAAGTTGTTGCGCACATATTTTTTCATGCTGCTATAGAAACTCATTTCTATTGTTTCACTGTTTCGGTTTGGTCTGAGCATGACGTGCCCTTTACTTGGAGAGTCGTGGATGCTCAAGCTTGACCCTGACAATTTAATGGACAGGACTGGACTGTGCTGCAAATTGCACAGGCTGTAGAGCATTTTGTCATACTGGCTGCAAATGCCCGTGCATTCTAAGGTGAGAATAAAAATAGAGATTTTAGGAGGAATGATTTAGAAAACTTCTTACTTAATGTTTGGTTCTCTTTCAATTTTTTCAATGTTTTTCCACAGCCTCCCACTATTAACTCTCACAGCAGCTCTGTCAGTGGCACGGCTCCCAGTTTAAGGATGGATTCACACCAGCCCAGTTTAGTTCACTTTAACCCAACTCCAGTCCGTTTGCCCAGAAAGTCCAGGAAGATCTGGTTCACCTAAAGGTCTGCGACTCATTCTGGTCTTTTCTTTGTAAGAGGAGCATGATACACACTCCACCCTCAAACACACACACCCGACCTCCATCCTTGTCACAGAGTATTTTGCAGATTGCATGTTGTTTTAGGTCTCCTGCTGACGAACACACAAACAATGCTAAAAATATATCCACTTGGTGTAATAATGAATAATGCAGGATGTTTTGGAGGCGATAGCAAGACTGCTTCTGCAAGATGTTTCTTCTGTACCACATAGTTTATTAGTATTAGTCATTAATCAGAAATGAATATCTTCTGTTGTGCTTGTTTGTGGCTGAGCGATCGCACGCAGCAGCCTCCGAGTCCTGTGCCCTCCTCATATCCTTGTTTCCTTCCTGCCACCAGCTGGTGGCACAGAGTGCTGATGACAGAGATCCTGCTTCAGCTGACAGTTTAGTGCAGAGAAAGAAAATTGTCGCTCCATCTTTCTCATCCTGCGACCATAATCTATACGGCTCTCCTCGGTGCACACTTCATGGTGGGATTTGTCATCTCTGTGCAACAAAAAAGGCCTGGACTAACAGAGGAAAATCAAACGTAGAAGGTCAGTGTGGCAGAGGCTGAGGGGGGGAGGATGTATTACAAAGTGATATTCTTCTACTCTCTCTAGACCGATGTTTGCTGCTCCATTGATGAACTTACTTCATATTTCAGTTCATTGGTTAATGAACAGAAGAAATCATACAACTTTACTTAACTCAGACAAGGTCAATGAAATGGAGAAGAAAAAGGAGGACAGAGTATAAAACAAATATATTCAGTCTGAGTTGGGGCTTGTAGTCATCCAAGCTCAGTGTTTCCATGCTATTGAATATATTTGTTCTAAATATGCCAGGAAGTTTATTTAGAATTGTAATAATTTAGACACATCTCAGTAAATTAGAAAATCTATTGTAATGACGCTCAGATTAAAAGTACCTTTTGCAAATAAAACCTTTCAGAAGGTAATAAATATACTTTTCACTAAGCCCACAATTCTGTATAAAAAGTGTTTTTTATTTGTCTGATAATATTCTAATGACTGGCGTAACCCAAATCTTAACCACTTTTTCTTACTGTAGTCTTATAAGTAGTTTCTAGGACAATAATATTAATCATCAAAGCAAACATAAAAATGTCTCCAGAGCAACAATGGATCAACACGGGTGAAAAACGTCTTGTGGCAAAAGGCTCTTGGTCATGACCCAAAACTGGAAACAGTCACAACAACAAAGGTACTAAACGGTCAACTATGGCATGTGTGTGTGTGTCTGTGTATGCTCTCCTCCACAGTGAGGAGGAGAGCATAGTTTCTTTCACAAAACACTTAATTCTCCTTCTTCGCGTGACAGCAGCAGGCTGACGCAGCGTGGGGGTTGAGCTGTTGACCTACTGCTGTTATTCCTTACAGCGGCGAAACGGATAGTCAGAACAACGCTGAGCTCTGACTGCAGAGCTCCACTCTGGTCCTGTCAGGTTGGGGATGTCAGCTTCATTAATGGAAGCATGTCTTTATGGGATGTGTTCTGCCTTTTTACCAGGAGGTTCCATCATATAACCACCTTTACGTATCACTTGGATTTTTAATGTATTTGTAAACCAACAGCAGAACAAACCATGTTATGCTTAGATGGAGGGGAAGAGAAAAAAACACAAGGCTGGAATAATTATAAGGAGAAGACGGGATCCAAAAGGCACACTGCAAAAACAAAACCTTATCAAATGTTATTGGTTGAGTTTCTAGTGCAAATATCTTGAAATAAGACAAAACTGTTACAACTAACTTTTCTGCAAGATACAGAAGTTTGTTTTAAAGTGGATTTATCATGCTTTTAAATCCTTCCTTTTCAAATGTTTTTTTTTTCTTTCGAAAATTTTTATTGTTACTGTAAGCATTTAAAAACATTACATTATTGCAATTATACAGAAACTTTCAAAAACTTCCTTTTCACATGTAAGTCATTCACTTGTGATCTATATAAAGTAGAACTGCAATGCTTTGGTCTGAATTTCTGGTTATTGTAGCTCCACAGACCCTGGTTTACTTCTGATCTGAGGCTCTTCCTAGAGCAACTTGTTTTAGAGCAACTTGTTTTAGTGCAACTTGTTTTGCTGCGTTTTTTAAATGTTAATGAGACATTTTATGGTTTACCAATTAGATTTTAGGATTTATTTTGTAGCAGTGGAAAGAATATCACAATGTACTGCAGTGAAAGAAATATAAACGAGTTAAAAAGCAAATTTTTCCGCAGGACCTCTGGAGATGGGCACCAGCACCTGAGGATAAATGTGTTGGTTGGTTGGTTGGATGGATGGATGGATGGATGGATGGATGGATGGATGGATGGATGGATGGATGGATGGATGGATGGATTTTTCCATCAAAGTGACTCAGATTTACATAAGATTTCCCCTTATAATTACCTAACTGAGTAATAATTCTGGCCTTTAATATATATAAATGACTAATTGTTTACTTGCATATCAACATATTTTTAATTTTAGATGTCAAGAACAACCTGTTCTGAAGAGGAACATTGTTTAAAAACCTGTAAATATAATATGAAACAGACATGAGGGGGATGAAGGTAAGAAAGGATGACCAGCCTCCTCCTCTCTTCTTCTTCTCTCACAGCACTGAAAAAAAAATCACAATAGAGATCATAAAGCATATCTTACATGCTGGCTAACTTTGTTCACCCTAGGTAACATTGAAAACAATTTAACAGAATTTGTTTTATTCCTCTACTGAATCAAATGAACTCAGATTAATGAAGGAACGGTTGCAGTGTGGGATTGTGCTGCTGCAGTAAGACATGAATCCATTAAGAGGTTTTTTAAACACCCAGTAATTCAGCAGCAGGACTGACTACAGAGGAAACCAGCAGGCTGTCTCTTTTTTTGTTGATTTGTTATTGAGCAGAATCTCAGTGGGGAGCAAGGGACCCTTGTCAGGTTTGGGCCATACAGACCTACAGAATGGTGAGAAGATTGGTGCAACAGTGGAGCATCTGTGTTGTGGTTGTGATCTGAAACCTTCTCATTCTCTTCTCTGTTGCCTTTCTGCCTCTCGCTCCGTCTCCAGTTCTCTGTGTGCAGCTATTCAGAGCGGGCCGGGGTGAGTCCCACCGCTCCTTCTACTTTCCCCTTATTCACTGCTCAGGGCCCGCAGTATCTGCTGCTCTATCTGGGCTCCTCAGGTGCTTGGATGGTCGGGTTGGGACTGATTGGGTTTCAGGGGATATTTTGCAGCGAGGAACACAACAGATGACTGGGAGTCTGAGAGAGTTGTTTTGTTTTCCAAGTTGTAGCTGTTGACTGCTGTTTGTGCCTTATCTGTTAAGGTTTCATGTTTGCCACGGTAACAGAGCAGGCCTTTGTGCAGCCACTGCCTCTTTTTGTCTAATTGTCCCGTGTGTTCTGTTACTACAGCATGTGAACCACACCGTCACCGCTGACCCCATTTTGGTTCTCAAAAACGACTGTTTCTTTCAGGAGACCTGGCATCCTCAGTCCATGATGTGTTCACTGGTTTGTCTGTTCATGCAGGATTCAGCATGAAAATCTTGTCTGGCTGTAAAGTTATAACATTTAACAGTTGGAACCCAATGCTTTTCCCCTTTGAATTAATTCCAATTCAGTTTATCTGTATAGCACCAATTTATGACTAACGCCATTTTAAGGCACTGTACAAAGAACAAGAACAACAGAAAAAATCTAATATATATAAAGAAATAAAGTTGTGCTCATAAGTTTTTATATCCTGTGGTGTTTTTTTATTTAAATGCTTTGGCCATTTATCAGAGAATATGAATGACAAAACCTTTTTTCTCTCTCAAGGTTAGTGGTTGGATGAAGCCATTTGCTATCAAACAACTGTTTACTCTTTTGAAATCATAATGACATCAGAAACGTGGTATGATGAACTAGGGGGTATGTAAACTTTTGATCTGGGCCAGTTTGGTGTTTTCTGAGTCATTATAGTTTAAAAAGAGAACTTTAAACTTACCCCCAAAAATTTAGAATTCTAATAGGGTATGTAAACCTATGAGCACAATTGTATCAAGGTAGCTTCAGTTGAGGGAAAGCATTAGTGACATCAGGCTGGAATGGTTTGGATACGTATAAAGGATGGATACTGAATATATTGGACACATGCAATACGGGACTGCAGGAGGAAAAGAAGAGACAATCAGAAGGTTTATGGAGGTTTATGGAGGGTGTGTGTGTGTGACAGGAAAAGATGCAGGCATAGAGTGTGATGGAGTGAACACAGTGAATCAGAGAACATTCAACTTGCAGTGAATGTTAGATTTTTGAATAACCAATAGTTGTTCAGTCGTTTTCTGCACTATCACTGAGCGTTGCACAGTCTGCCCTCAGGGTGAACTAACTCAGACGGCCACTTCTAAGAAGATTGGCGGCCGTCTTCAGGGTTGTCAGCCATGGATCAGTGATGTAGTGTCGCCTTTCATTTGGAAGCTTCAGGGTGTGATACCCAGCCAAGTGTTTGCTTTAATGAGAAGCACATTATAAATGCTTAGTGTAAGTTACCTGAGGGTAAAAAAGTCCTATGTAAGTCTGGCCTAATTACATTTTCTTATATGCATCATTCTCACTGCATAAGAGTTGACTATTGATTCACTTGAGGTTGTACTTAAAATGTGTAGCACATATACAGTTTTTCCCAGCTCTTTCATGTAAAAATGAGAACATTTTAGAAATGGACTAATCACAATTTACTGGCTGATATCCGATCTCAGACTTGTGTGAACTGTTATAGTAAAATGAAGAAACTGACATGCAAGTAATCAAGTTCACATCATAAGCTGGTTGATTGTGGATCTCTGCCATATTAATTAGCTGAACTAAATTAAAATTGAAACTGGTGTTAGCATGTATGTCTGCCCAGTGCCACAGGTGGCCTGGGTTGAATCCCAGCCTGAGAGATTTTTGCATGGAGTTTGTGTGTCTTTCCAGATCATCTGTGGGTACAAGTGGAGTGTGTGTCCATGGTTGCTTGTCCTATGTGTGTCTGTGTATACTGTGTGTCTACACACATATATATATATATATATATATATATATATATATATATATATATATATATATATATATATATATATATATAGACCAGAAGTTTGGACACAATTGTGTGTCCAAACTTTTGGTCTGTACTCAGTTCAGACCAAAGGTTTGGACACAACTTCTCATTGAATTCAATTAGAAAGTGTGTCCAAACTTTTGGTCTGTACTGTATATTTAAACGTATATTGACCAATTCCAATCCAGAAATTGGTCAAAAATGTGATTAGTTTCTCTCTTAACAGTTCTGATCAGGCTGCTAAGTGTGTGACTTAAAGCAAAGTTGCTGTTTCCTCCAGTGTGGTCAGGTCAAAGTGGACCAGTCAAGACCTGGTCACGTTGGTTTTCCTACTGATCCTTCAAGGTCTCCAAGTTTGCCAGGGATTTTTGTGATAAAAAAGAGTTGGGCAACATGACGTTGAGAACAAAATGAAGTGATTTTCATCACACAGCTGCAACAATGAGAACCGATTTTTTGTTGTATGAATTATAGCTAACCACAGGGCATTGTTATATAACATGAAAAATATGTAAACATGTTGCCCTAATTTTAATCACTGGTAACACGTTGCTGTACAGAAATTTATACCACTATAGGATTTATTAAAAAGAAATAAACATTTGTCAAGATTGGTTTAGTTTGGTTCTAAACACTTCTCACGTTTCTTTGCTTCTTTTCAAACACCTCACTGATATGAAAAAGAGCTACCTTTGAGTTTTTTCCGGATCAGAGAGTGTTGTTGTCAGCGCAGCCAGGTATCACTTAGCATGCTGTGTTCACTGACAGGAAAAAAAAAATACAATTTTTGAGTTTTCAACTGTTCAACTCTTGTTCCACTTAGGGCTAACAGAGCTAAAAATTTAATTTTTGGTAACCAGCTAATTTCTTACATAGAAATTAATTATACATAGAAAAACAATGTAATCTTGGAATGAGACCTGTATTGTGATGATTGTTTTGTGACGACAGCCAGTGGCATTTTTCTGATAAACATCTTCAGAGGTAACGGAGACGTTCCAGGAAGCATGAGCGTCCTCTCTCCTCCCTCTCGTCCGCACACTGCGAGTCCTTTTGCTGAACTTTGAGGTGTTTTTCACCAGTGAACCTGAGGTGTAAGTAATAGCCTGCACTGGATAAACTGGATAAATATCACCCCTCTTTTACACACACATGCACACACACCTCTCGTGTTCCAGGTCCCCACTCTACCTGTGCTCGTTTTACTGGAACCCCCCTCCCTGCCTCTCCCCCAGGGTCTCCAGTGTCCTCTCCACTTTCCACAGCAGTGATAAGATGTCAACACGATTAAGAGCGAAAGCTAATCCACCACCAACCCCCCACCCCCACACACACACCCCCCCCCACACACACACCCACGCGCACACACCCCATACACACACACACCACCATGGCTGTGCTGAATGCTTAAGCAACCCAAAACAGTGTGGCCCCGGCCTCAGAGCCGGGCCCGGAGCGGCAGGCCGCCAGCTGATGTCAGGAGCACAGAGAGGGCGGGAGAGAGAGCGAGAAAGAGGAGGAGGCCAGGTGGACAAGGAGTTGGATTGTAGCTGAATAATTAATGGGCCGCACTTTCGTTTTTTAATCTGTAAATGAGAAGACCTAAGATAGCAGTGCTGTGGCTCTGTTATCCAATCCCCCGCCCATTAAGATAACAAGATGTTGGATAATGATCTCGGTAAAGGTGCAGTTTATCAGTCCAGAGGGAAGTGGCCTCGTTTCCCAGGTGGCTGTGGCTGTGTCCACTACTTCAGGTGTTTGTATTGCTAAACAGCATTAATAAAGAGCTCCATATGAAAAGGGCTCTATCTGTCACAAGATCTGGGTCTTTTAGCTGGTGGTTGCTGTTCAGGGGCTACAGCAGCAAGCTTAAGACGTAATTTACCGTTACTCTGGCTTGGTTGCCACTTCGGATTTAGCATTCTTCATTTGTTCTTTGTGGTTGCATTTAGGCTATATGCATTCACCCATCAGTCATCAATGACTATAGACCTGTTTGCATGACATCTAACATCATGGAGGTCCTGGAGAACCCCTGTTGGCCCACCTGAGTAAGCAGACAAGCACAGATCAGAACCTCCTGAAGTTTGCTTATCACCATGGAGTTGGAGTTGATTATGCTGCTACCTCACTAACAGACCACAGTTTGTGAGACCGAAGAACTGAGTGTCTAACTGCTGCAGATCTTCTGTAGCTCTGTTGTTGAGAGTGTCACCTCATCTGCAGTCATCTGGACCAGGGACCTTAAAACAACCTGATAAAGAAAGCTGGTTCTGTTCTGGTTCTGTTTTGGTTCTGTTCTGGGGATGACTGTGGATCGTCTGGAGAAGATGATGCAAAGAAGGATTCCTCATGAAATCAAGAAAAGTATGGGCAACTCTGACCATCCTCTTCGTCAGACTGTCTTGGGAAAACAGTGTCTTCAGTCAGAGGCTTCCTGCAACTCACTGTAATACAGACTGCTACAGGAGAGCTCTCCTACCAACAGCCATCACTATCTGCAATAATTTTTTGAAGAATTTTAATGAATATGAATTACAACATTTAATTTCTCTTTCTGTTCAATAAAGTATTTTTGAATTTTTTCACTTGATTGTGATTTATTTTTAAAATTTTTTCCCCTATAATTGACATTTTTGAGTCCGTTGCTGTAGTTGGTGTGCAACTTTTATTTAATGTTGATTTCCTCTATTATAGGTTCTTCTTGTCCTGTTTTCCTGTCATTTCAGTCTTATTTTCTATTCTCTCTCTTTTTGTCAAAAATACAATATATTCATCATCCAAAGTCTTCAATAAACTCCAGCATAGGGCTGGATAATATGGCTGACAAAATTAACACAAGTTACTCGACAGGTTGTTGCTAGGCAATCAAAGAGTGAGGCTACCGAGTGTGTGGCCGACAGAGGTTGAGTGGCTAAAGCCTTTCCTCTGCCTACATCCCCCAGAATGCTGTGCGCTTCTGGATCGGAGTTCAGTGAATCATGTATTAAACATTCTATCAGATGTAATATTTATTGATATTGACAAGTCTAATGCTGCATATATAGTTACTGACTTATTGTCCAGCCCTACTCCAGCACATACAAAACTCTGCTGCTCACCTGCTCACACACACTTACTCCTGTGACCACATCAACCTTGATCTCCAGAAGCTCCCTTGGGTCCCTTTCTCTCAGCACATCCTCCTTCTTACCTACAGAGCCCTCCATAACCAATCCCCATGCTACCTCACCAACCTGCTCCATCATTACACTCCTTCCCTCTGATGCTAACTTCCTGCCTCCAGCACTCAGACCCCAGGTCAACGCTGAGGACAGAGTCTTCTCCATGACAGCCTTCACCCTTTGGAAATCTCCCCCTAAACACATGCACTACTGTCCAAACCTATCAACATTCAAATCACATCTTATAACACACCTTTTCTGAACAGCTTTTAATTTATTTATTTTTCTTGTGTTTTTCAATGTCCATAGTTATAGACATTAGGTGTTTTCCTTTTATGTTTTCGTTTTAGTGTTCTGGTTGTAGTTTTGTTTTATTCCTGTAACGTGTTCTTGAGGGATTTTTTAGTAAGTGCTACATAAATAAAATGTATTATTACATTATGTCCTCCATGTGGCAGGAAGGATACATTGCAACTAGATCCTGGTAACATGACAATATGTGAAATAAGAAACTGCTCCATTTGAACTGATTTCCTGTAGCAGGTATGGTACTTTTCAGAAATCCCTCCCTGAATGAAAAGTTGTGAGTTGTGAGTGCACAGCCATATTGTCACTTAGCAACAGTTTTGGTTCAGTTTAAACATTGCGGTGGAGTACCGACGTTAGCGTCTCTGCTCTCCTTTACTTCCTGGCACATGAAGTGGGATTCATCCTCAGCATGTCCCTGCAGCTCAAACCTCTGATCCTGTCATTTATGTAGCGCTGCAGCTGCCTCCCAAATCCCCCACTGCACTTTACCGAGGTAAACACCTTTGTACAACAAGGAGCTCAAGGGTGTTTTTTGTTTGCACATTCATAAGCCTCCAACGAGTAAACCCGCAAGACGCACGCTGGTAAATATCAGAGCAGTCTGCTGTCTTAGTTCAGCGCTCGTGTCATGTGTCCGCTGGAGGCAACGACGAGACTGTAGGCCAACAAAAGAGGAGGAAAGGAAGAGAAAGAAACAAGAAGAGGACAAATGAAAAGACCTTAAAGGAGACACGGTGGTTATGGATGATTGTGTGTCTCTGAGGATTGGTGATGCCCTAATGAGGGAATAACATTATAACATGATGTACAGCTCAAAAAAGTCACATAGTGATCCCCCGCCCTTTAAAGTCAGCGCAGGCTTCAGCCTTTAAGCCTTTTTAAGAAATTTTAAATGATAAAAGTCAGAGTATTTTGCTGTGATATCATTTATGATTCAGTTTTAATATTCTCGTTCTTGAGATGTAAAAATAAGTTAAAAATAGGATCTATAAGGACATTCTACAACATGAATAACTGATAACACTGAAGAGGTTTGTAGAGTTCTTTCTGCTCTGGTTGGCCTTCACTCTTCTTGTCTGTAACAGAGGCAACAATCTGTGTGTCTGTGGCAATGGAATAAAAGCTGTAGTAGCTGTCACTCTGGATTTTGTAATGATGCTTTATGGATATCCATAACTGTTTGTTAAAAAAGTACTTATTACTATTTTATGGTCTTTACCCTTTCAGTCAGGATGTATTCTTGCTTAGCTGCGGCTCCAAACAGTAAAACCTGGACTTCATACTGCCAGTAAATCTTTTTGTCTTGAACATTTCAGGCTCACACACAGAGAATTAGTCTCAGAATGGATTCGTTTTTAGGGGCACAACACAGCAGCTCCTCAGTCCGACCCTTCGCCTTCAACACTGTTAGCACTTATCCCACACACGGAGATTTCTGAGGTTAAGTGACCTGCATCCTCCCAGCTCTGAATGACATAAGTACCAGAGTAGCCTTGGTTCCTCCAGCCGACCTGAACACACTTCCATAGCAGCTGATGGGAATGCAGGATGCTTCTATTCATCCATCAGAGCTCAAAGGGAGTTTCTACCAACACACTCAGCCTGCATCTCCCAAGATAAAGGCATCTATTAAAGAAAATGAGTAATATCAGCTGATGGTGGGGTGGAGTTATAGAGGTGTGGGGGGGTTTGACCTCGGTTTGGTCATATGCCACAGCGGGACACAAAAGGCTGCATTTGACTAGCGCCTGTGTTGCTGGGAGGTTGGTGCCACAGTTGACAGATGCTTTAGGCCGATGGAAGATGGGCTTCAGAGTCAGCCATTTCAGTCTTGTGATCTAATCTGTTACCCATCATGCATCCTGGCTCACTAATGAAAAGGCAAGGTCCTATCCATCATAGACAGCTATGGTAAATGGAATTTTAACCCTCCCATGGCCTCATAGGTGTGAACTCCTCTGAACATGTGCAAAAAGGCCTGAATGATGGACAATGATTTCAGAAGACCTCACAGTAATGGCAAATGAATACAAAGTGAGGAACAAAAATCTGCCAAGGCTCAGCTTCCTGTGTGAGGTCTTGGCAGTAAAGATCACGTGTTGTGCCTCTATTTATGAGACCCAGTAATTCATTTATCTATCAGGGTTAGCTTTGACTAACCTTGATACAATGATTGTTTTTCAATAGAAACATCAGGATCATTCAGGATAATGCAACAGCTCCTTTCAGTTTGCTTAGTGACAAAAGTTGTTGTACATCAGCTTGAAATTACAAAGTTTATTACTGTCATTACATGTCATGTCTACCTCACTGTCTTCTTTTGTGGTAGCTGGAAAATGTACATTTGAAACCAGACGTTTACATACACCATGTACAAAGACACATTCATCTTTTTTTTCACCTTTTGTTTCTTCATTATTTCAAGACAATGTTCTTT